>NC_056729.1:1415968467-1416048467 GCF_019279795.1 Protopterus annectens | reverse complement strand
ACCGACAGTTCAAAATAAACTAAGCATGATTAATGGGGGACGTAGCTATGTTATGTCTGTTACCCTCTATGAATGTGAACACCCCAGTATTAATTGGGATATGTAGCTGGGGTCAATGTAGAGCACTATACCCCAGGCCAACGCTGACAATGGACAAGCATACAGTCCGACTGTCCTGGTTGACAGATGTGAACAAAATGCACAACGCTGCGTGTGTATGTGGGAGCAAACGGGTGTAAGCCTGTTTGGCTGCCGGTATGTGAGTACCACACTGGTGAAGCAATGTAGAGGCTAACTGAGTGCAAGACGCCGCAACCAGAGGTTAGTAATGCTGTGCTTCACGCAAACAAGCGCATACCCGCCTACAAATGTTCTACAGTGCCTTAGTCACCCTGCAGCCAACAGCTGTTGTTGTGGCCATTAACAAAATAATCTGCACTGCCAGGCTGCAAACCCCTGACCCTGCATACTATAGTTGACATGAGTTCCACTAAGCCATGGCGGATACACATTCAGCTGCTGTGATCACAAACACATCATCCAGCACAGGCATCCAACAGTATAGGAAATGTATATAATTATGTAGATGTATGTGAGTGTGTATGTACAGATATAATATATATATATATATATATATATATATATATATATATATCTATGAAGAATGAACGTTGTGACAAAGCATACAAAAAGAATGAGAAGGAAAACAACAGCAGCACCTGTATTATTTTGTGCTGTCATCTTATGTCATAACAAGCTGGTCAGAGGTGAGCAAAGTCATTGCTTCTCAAACCACAGGCAGGATAATACCAGTGGGAGTAACAATGTCCATCTGCTAAGTCTACCTTACAAACAATTACAGGGTAGTCCCTGGTGGGACTACCCAAAAGGTGCGGGTTGTTTGGACTTCTGACCAGTACACAAGTCAGGGCAGGTATGTTCAAGGACTAAAAGGTTTGGAGAGCCTGATGGTACATGGGTAGAGAAAACATACGTGTAGTGTCCCTAACGCTGGGGAGAGGGCAATGTGTGGAGGTGTGTTATGGCTGTGATAGCAACTGGAGAATGGATGGTTTGTGTGTATGTGGAATTCGGGTGGGGTGGAGGAACCATGGGTATGAAATATGGATCCAGGCGTGTCAGGGATGGATGGCCCGGTTCTAACTGTACCGCCTCGTGGAGTTCAGCGAGTTTGTTATAAATATATATGCATACACACATACATACATCTATATGTAGAAGTACATTCCCTGTACCACATTCATTCCTTTCGCAGACATAAATAACATGAAAGTGCCCCTACAAACCTTGACAGTAGATAGAATAATAGGTTGTGCATAAGCATACATGTAATAGGTTCATAGGTAGGTACTAGGCTATCTGCCAAAGGGCATCTATAAGCCTAGGCAAGGTGTGTCAGCTCACGCCACCCCATTGATCAATTTACTGGGCCTCTGTCAAGCAGGGCTATTGAACTGATCCCAGTATATCCCAATCTTTGACCCCCCCCATCCCCAATTATATTAGGCTTCGGCTAGACTTCTTACATTAAGAGGTTGAGAGATATGTTTCTTGTGTATGTTTATTTTTGTTTGGCCTCTAAGGCTGAAGTCGTGACGGAATGGAGTCCTGACTCGTTGGAACAATCTGCATACTCAGTTAACAGATGTTAAATAAACATTTATTCATAGTCCAGTACAGAAAAGATAGTGACCCCCTCTCTGCACTGTGGCTTATATATCCTGACTCAATTTCATGCCAAATGCATGGCCTTTGTAACAGTGCAGGCCTTACTTAGACTGTCATGAATAGGTTGTCATCCATAGATATATATATATATATATATATATATATATATATATATATATATATATATATATATATATATATATATATATTTATATATATATATATATATATATATGTATACATTTATGTCTTTGCGACATTTCCACGATTCTGCTGGGATGTAAACTTCCAAGGCAAAATAAGCTGTTGTTTTGTTTCCATTGTATTGCAGTACTATAGTATTAGAGTTACGAGAAGATAGAGGGGAAGGGACAGATCTGCAATAATTCAGGGTTGTGTATTTAGTTTCGAAGTTAGTGCTGTTCTCAAAAGTATAAAATTTGAGAACTTTACCATTATGAAATATTTGAATAATTCCTGTGATTTGTCAGCTACGTCAACACCAATCAATAAACTGGTCCTATTTGTAATATAATGTTGCCAAACTCGTACATCATTGGTTTACATGTGTAACATGTGCGTTATCATATAGTCTTAGTTATCAATTTATTTTACTGTCTTGTTAAATGGAGTAGTGAAGTAATGAAGTATAGAGTCTAATCTTGAAATAAAGACATGTGTGTCCCAGGTAGGACAACCCAAACATTGGGAATAGTGTCCTAGTGGTCACTCATGTCACCAATGTTTGTGGACTAAAAGGTTGGGATGTCTGAGGATACTTGGATTGAGTCAATCCATGGGATGGGTCCAGAGGAGTAGGGAGTGGCCAATGTGTAGTGGAGTGGATACACCGTGTTTCCAACTGAAGAATGGACGACTGATATGTCAGTGACATGTTGGAGTGCGTGTTTGGGGAACTAGGATCCATGGGTATATGGGTATATATGCAAATGAAGCAGCACAGCAATAGTGTAGTGGTTAGAGAACCCGCCTTATGGACAGGCATTCCCGGTTCGAGTCTCACTGCAGCACATATCATTTTCCATGTGAAAACTGTATATGAACATATTTGTACATCTTTTTGCCATAAAACCTACATAATAACATTTAAATGTGAACTGGAGTACTGAATGAAATGCACATGTGAAATGTCAGTGTCATAATGTATTTAGGCAGTAGTAAGCAGGTTTAAGCACAAATAAGCAGTAGTAAGCATGTTTAGGTGTGTTTGCACAGGGGTAAGCACTGCTAAAGACAGGTTACAGTTTCTTATATTCAGTTACCTGCTGAATTGCTTAACCTGTGTAGGCATTGTTTAGCTCCGGCAAACCCATGCAACTTTGATTACAATTGCTTAAGACTGCTTCAGTCACTCTGTAGCCAACGTCCCTTGTTCTGCTCAGCAACAAAATAAACTGCCTCTCCAAGGCTCGAACCCAGGACCCTGCACTCAATACACAAAGTGATTTACCACTAAACCATGGCAGATATACATAACCTGAAGTTTGCACAGACATACCCTGCAGCACAATCAGTCAACAGTACAGGTAATGTATTATTATGGCACCACATAACCTGTTAATGCAAGAAGTCTGGACAAAGTATGCCACACTGTGGGTACAAATAGGGATATATATCAACTAATGCTCTGTTACACTCAAATTGTTGCTAGATACACAGTTATATGTATTAGAACACATATGTAGAAGGAGATGAAGTCTGAAACACAAACGTGTTGCCACTACTTACTGACTTCAATGCTGCGATCATCCATGACAATTGCCAAGTGAATGAGGAACAGGCCAAAATATGAGCCGAACATGCATGGACATATGGACAGATATATCTGTAAATGTAGACAGATTGACAGCTATATGTAGACAGCTATATGTAGATATATATATTAGTGTATGACTCACAAATATTCATATATATATATATATACTTGTATATATATATATATATATATATATATATATATATATATATATATATATATACACATATATATATATATATATATATATATATATATATATATATATATATATATATATATATATATATATAGATATATAAGATATATATAGGTACATACACATATACACACACTAAAGGTATCAGTAGCCATACATATGTAGAAGTAGTGTGGATGTACTGGGTGCAAAGTATATCCCTCAACCACAAGCCCCTCAAATGGCACCTGTGAAATGTGTAGTGTGGTAACCATTGCCTGAAATGAGAATACTGACATTAAACATATACCCACCCACAAATCAAAGGACATGACACGACACACAGGTATGCATACATTGATAACCTGTATTCCTGTACTATACAACAATGTATGCCAGTACTGACACCACATAAGGTTTGAAATATGTAATCAGTCATAAATGCAAGGCCCACACAAAACAGGAGATGTAAGCAATGTGTATATATACCATACTATGCTGTCTAGGCCAAGGCCTTCAATTAGTACAACAGTAGGAACAGGATTTACCTTCAGGATACGTAACAATCAACAATTACAGATGTAGTTCAGCAGACTCCAATTACACCCTGTAATCAAGCCCTAGTGGGAAAGGTAGCACTTGTGTTAATGTCACAGTATCTTGTACATATCATTGCTTAACCTAACACCTCACTATCACACTGAATGACCCTCATCTTAACAGTTATATCACTGAAAATGTGCCATAGCATAGGTTAATGGCATAGAACCCCCCCCCCTCCTCCCATAAAAGGCTGTACAAGGGCAAGGAACACTGTCTACCACACACTTACCTCAGGAATGTACAAGGGCACAAATGTGTTTACCAGCTGTTGCCCCCATATATATGGACATGACCCAAAGGTTGGTGTGGGAGTCCATGACATGACTGGGATGATAGCAGTAATGCTAGCGGTAAATAATGGTAGGCCATTACCTAACAACCCTTCCTGTATCACAGTGGGACAAAGACTGGCATAAATGTGGAGGACAGAGGCAGGAACATAGGGCCATATTTGCATTATTGCTGTTACACACCCTGGAAATTGCTGGTGTAACAGGATTTGTTGCAGCATACCCTTATGCAGGGGATATGACATTGAAATACGAATGGATGTAGCACTCAACAGACAGAATGCCACTGATATATGTGGGATAATACCTGTGTGGAGTACAGACAAAACATAACAGCCAATCACCCTGGTATCAAACGGATAGGCCCACAGTTGAGAGCTAGGCAGACAGACAACATATTCCATGAAATAGTACCATGTACACAGAAACCCTGTAAGAACAGCAAGATACATTGCACACAACACTACTCATGCTGTATGTAGGTCTGGAACCATACCCAGATGTGGATATGGCCTGTGTCTGCAGGTTCTGCTGTAAGAGGTACTGCTACCTGCTGTCTCTAACACTGATGTCCACACACAGGAAGGATGTCTTCCATACTGTAAAAGTGAAGGGACAACACCCACAGAAGGCAGCAATTTATAGTACAGGGTTGCCATGACAGTGGTTATCTGAAGTGCTACACAGCATGCTGCATGCAATTAGCAACTGGTGGACACTGACTGGTGCAAAGGCCACCACCTGATCATGTGCAATACCAACAAAAGCATGCTGCAAGCTATTCAAACCAGCTCAATCACTCTACTGGAGAGAATGAGAGAGAGAAGAAAAAAAAACGTCAAGAAGGTTCACAAAGCTTAGGGTTGTGTTACAATGGAAACAACATAACAGGTATGTGAAACAGATATGCATTTACTGGTATGTAGTATATGGCATAGATTAATAGGATGCATACTGTGAAAGGATGTATATGTGCCATCAGTACATGTTCCTGTAATGATGTTGTGCTCAACAACTGCACTGGACAGTAGTATTAGTCCCTGTCAAATGTGCAGACCAGCAGTGAATGGCAAGGATATGACCCATGATATATGTGTTCTGTAAATTACTGTGGCCAAAGGCTGGTGGGGGTATTAATACCACCATGATAGACAAATGGGTGAGAGACCACACCACCTGCAGGACAGTCATGTTAGAGTGTAGCATAGCAGTATAATATGCTTATCTAACGTTTGTCACCATATATACCCCCATAATGTCAGTCTGTGTTCACATGTGACACCAGTCTGTGTTGCAGCAAGGCAGAACAGTTCAGCTGTGAAGTAGTGAGGGTACATGAATGTGGTCCAGATGTTCGTATGCATCAAACATACAGATACATATATGTGTGATACATATTCACAGCTGTATACATAAACAAAAATGCCAGCACCTTGGAAGCATGAAGCATGAAGGTTTATTAGAACCAGACCGGATTCAGCATAAAGCTTTCATCAGTGGGATGTACCACTGATGAAAGCTTTATGCTGAAACCGGTCTGGTTCTAATAAACCTTAATGCGTCATGCTTCCAAGGTGCTGGCTTTTTTGTTTATGTATACTGAAGTTTGTCTGGCCTGTGCACCTACCGTACTTGCTAGCCTGCCTCTCCTATATTCACAGCTGTGTATGTGTACAGAACCTCAGACAGTTATACATTTACATAGGTATATAAACAACACAAAATGATATCTACACATAATATGCACATATTATATATACATACACACATATATATATATACATATATATATATATATATACATACATATATATATATATATATATATATATATATATATATATATATATATATATATATATATATATATATATATATACAGAGAGATATATGTCTGTGTGTGTATGTACATATATATATATATATATATATATATATATATATATATATATATATATATATATATATACACACACACACACACACACACACACACACACACACACACACACACAAATTTATATACATGGCAATACATTTTCCCTGCCATGACATGTGTGAGAGAACATCACACATCAATACACAACATACCTACACACCAATACATGGCTGCAAGATGGAGTGTGGAGTGAAGTGTGTAACCCATGTTGGGAACACATTGCAATTGTATGGGATGGTGGGGTATATATGTTGGTGAAGGGTATTAGGCACATATTGGTATGTAGGTCTGGTTGGGTGGCAAACAAGATAGCATACAGGGCTGGTATATGGCACATGTGGTGGTTAACCACTGTGGAAGGGTAGTTACATTTGGAATGTGGAGGCCTTTGAGCCCTCACATGGGAACAAAGGCAACATGGTGGCCACCCATGGATAGTCACGACAGCATCTACATGGACATAAAGGTGCCTGGGCTGTGTCCTGGGCAGGAGGGACATTCATGTCAAACTTTGTGTATGTGTACTGCATGCCTCCAGGTGATGTAGCACATACCCCATGTCACTGTGGACCTCCTTGTGCCCAATACCCATAACCTACCTGGGTGACAGACACGTCTGTGTGTGCTCCATGGGGGGGACACCATCCCCTGAGGTGGTTCCACATAAAGGTAGTGATGGAACAGTAGAAAATGAGGTTCCATGGTCGGCCATGGATGTGATGTGGACTGGTAACGTGCACATTAGGTTGGAGTGGTGTTCCTGCTGGCAAATAATCCCTACACATACAGATGTGTAACTGTCATGGAACATATGTGGGCTGTAATAGTCCACACAATCCCAGAACATGTCCAACAGTATGCATAGATATCCCCAATACTACAGAATGGCAGATGTGTAGCAATAGGTTCATAGGTTCATACTAGGCTATCTGCCCTAGGGCATTTATAAGCCTAGCCAGAGTGTGTTTGGCTTTCACCACCCATTTTAAATTAATTTTGCTATGCCCTTTTTCGAGGTTAGTATACTGTGCCTCTGTCTAACAATGACACAGAAGTGATACCCGGGGTAAACCTACGATCTCCCATCCACTCATCAAGATTCCTCTTGAAGAGAGTCAATGAGGGACTCTGCCTGACCTGGACTGGGATTTTATTCCAGAGTGAAGGGAGCCTCTGGGTTATGAATCTGTCCCTCCAGCATGTCCTATTTATTTCAGTGCTGAGGTTCAAGTCTCTCGAGCGCATAGCTCGATGGGATTTGGATTTTCTGAGGTGCAGCATGTCCATTAATTCCGGGTTAGATATGGCTTTATACATCAGGCACAGGTTGCCTCTGAGCAGGCAGTATGCCACTGAGTAGAGCTGGAGTTTCTCTAACTGGGCAGCATATGGCATCTGTTTGAGCCCTTTGATCCTCTTGGTGAGGTACTTTTGGGGTCTTTCCAGTTGCTGCAGGTGTCTGGTAAGGTACATCCCAAAAGGGGCATTGTACTCAATTATGGGCCTGATGAGGGATGAGTAAAGAGGCACGATGACCTCCCCTGATCTAGATGTGAATCCCTTCATGATTAGGTGGGCTATATAAAATGTTTTTCTAACCACTTTGGCCACGTGGTTGTCAAATGAGAGATTGCTATCAACATGGGTCCCCAGGTCCATAATTACTTCTTCTGCACTTAATGGATTACCACCTATGTGGTAACTTGTGGGCACTTTGTTTTTTGCCAAAGGGGATGACTATACACTTTTTGGCATTTAGCTTGAGGGCATGGCTCTGGCACCAGTTGTCTGTTTCTATGACGCCCTTTTAGAGGATGCTTGTGTCGGGTGGAGAGTCAATTATGGTGCCCAGTTTGCAGTCATCTGCAAACTTGGTCAGCCACAGTCCTTCCATGTTGGCCTGTACCTCCGAGAAATATATACCGAACAAGAGAGGTCCCAGGACTGAGCCTTGTGGGACGCCACTTGTAACTGGTTTGGAGTCTGACATGGCTCCAGCAATTCTAACCATGTGGGTTCTGTCCTTGAGCCAGTTTGCAACCCATCTAGTGACAGAGGGGTTTATATTTAAGCTGGTAAGCTTATCTATAATGCCCGAGTGGGGTATTGTATCGAAGGCTTTTGCAAGGTCCAGGTACGCTGTGTGGACCACCTTCCCCTCGTCAATGGCCTTGGTGACTGTTTCAAAGAAATCGACCAGGTTTAAGAGGCAGGATCTGCCCTTAACAAAGCCGAACTGGGTAGGATCCAGTTTCTGTAGGTCCCCAATATCTTTATTTATGAGGTCCATGACGATTCTTTTCATAGCTTTGCAGACCAAGCTAGTCAGGCTTATGGGGCGATAGTTAGCAGGATCCGTTGAGGCACCACCTTTGTGGAGAGGGACCACTGTTGCTGTACGCCACTCTTTGGGTACATATCCTGTAGTAAGGCTGAGATTGAACAGTAGTTTTATGTTTGGGTTTAGCTCTTCCTGGAGTTCATGTAGGACGCAGCCCGGGACACCGTCTGGTCCCACTGATGCTGTGTTTTTTGCTTTGGAGAGGGCGGCTCTTAACTGAGCATCTGAGATGTCTGGGGGGCAGCATTCTGCTGGGATAGATATTTGCCCTTTGGTGGGGAGGGGAGAAGTTTGCTGAACCTGTCAGCTAGGATGTTGGCAATGTCTGTGGGTTCGATGTATTTTTGTCATTTTGGACTAATTATGAGCATATCTGGGAATTTCCACCCAGGTTCCTAACATAACTAAAGAAAGCCTTGTGATTATCCTTAGTGTCCTATGCAATTTTTCTCTCGAAGCTGGCCTTAGATGATTTTATGAGTGCCCGTAGTTTTTTGCTAATACTGATCAGAGATGCCTTCCCTTTTTGGGATTTTGCTCTGTCATGTAGTAGCTTCCTCCTTCTATTGTATAGTTTGTTTATGGCTGGGGTCCACCAGACAGGATGTCTGCCTTTGGAGGATTGGGTCTTGGTTTTATTTGGGAATGCATGATCCATGCATTCCTGAAGGTGTTCATAGAATGCGTTTATAAAGGATTCTGCGGTCTGGGCCGTATTTTCCACAGGCTCGGGGGCTTTGAAGGATTTCACCTCGGTTTTGAGGAGTGTGAAAGTTGCTTTAGAGAAGTTTTTCACTGTGGTTTTCTGGGCAGGGGGTGGGGTCGGGATGTGAATATCCAGTGAGATTAGTTTATGGTCTGATCTTACCAGTGAGGGATACACTTCTGGTCTGGAGCATAGAGTCCCCATGTTGGTGATGATCAGGTCCAGTATGTTTCCCCCTCTTGTGGGAGTGGTAACAAGTTGTTCCATAGCATTTGAGTTTATAAATTCTAGGAACATTTGGGCTAGGGTGTTGGAGCTAGAGTAATGCTCCCAGTCTATGTTTGGGTGGTTGAAGTCACCCAATATAATGGTGTTTGGAGAGACCTTCATATTTTCCAGTGTTCTCAGGAAGGTCATGTGGGGTTCCTGGTTTTGGGAGGGTGGTCTGTAGCAGGCTATAAACTGGAAGGCAGTTTTAACCAGTGTTAGTTGCACATGGATAGTCTCTGATGCTTCATGCTGTGCCACCAACCTGGAGGTGTGGGTATCTTTGACGAATATTGATACTCCTCCTCCTTTTGTGGTTCGGTCCAAGTTTTGGGGCCGAAAAGCATGGTATGTGGTATAACCTGGTAGTGCTGGGGTGCTCTCGGGAGCCTTGAACCAAGTTTCTGTTACTGCACAGATATCGATGTTCTCCATGCTAAGGAGAGTTTCGAGTGCATGCATCTTGAAGTTTAGACTTCTGACATTGAGTAGCATTACTCTTAGTTTCTTATCCCTTGTGATACCTATGGAGGTGGGTTTGTCTTTTGAGCCTTGCCTAAAAAAGGCACTATGGGGGAAGGAAGAGCCTTTGCCAATATCTGAAAGCCCAGGGGTGACACGTGCAAGCTGTCCCTAGTGAAGCATCGTGGCTTGTCGAGCATGTCATCCCAGGCTGACAGGCATTGGATCCCCTTTGAATGACACCAGTACTTAAGCCAATTGTTGAAATTGATCATCTTGTCTTCATATTGTGGCATAATTCTTGGTGAGGGTAAGATGCTACTCAAGGTCAGGGTCATACCGGCCTGGGCTACATGCTCAGAGAGCTCCTCAATGTCTCTTTTCATGTAGTCCAGGGAGGTACGTCTCAGATCATTCACACCAGCATGGAAAATGACCGAGTCATATTTGTACTTGCCTTGGAGTGACTTGAGTGCTTGTGTTATGTGGCGGATCCTAGCGCCCGACAGGCAGCTCACCGTGACCTTCTCCTTGCTCAGCCTGGTGAGCGCGGCGTCAGTGTGCCTGATGATAGTCACCTATTACAAGTGTATCAGGTGTGTTGTTTAGCCTTAAGGGCTGTGACTGTTCGGCACACTGGCTTTGTGAGCTATGTGTTGCATGTGTTTTGTTTTGGGGTAGCGGTTGCTTGGGTGTCTGCTTTGGAGGTCTCTGCTGCTTAGGCAGATTTTTATTTAGAGCCTTCGAGTATGTTTTTGTGTGTTTATGTGTTTGGTTTGCTGTCTTGATAGGTCTATGTAAGACTGGAATTGTAGTGAGTGTGGTTTCCTTCACCTCCTGACTGGTTACGCCAGTACTGAGTTGAGAGAGCTTAGCCTCCAGTTTGGCTATATGGTTGCATCTCTCACATGTGTTGGAATTTGTTGGGAGGAGGAGAGCATAGCAGGCCTATCACATAGCAAGCCTACCGCATGCATATGTGAAAAGATAGTGGCAGTGACAATTGCATGCAGGTGAAATACCCTATAACAGCCCTGCAACTCTAGTGTCCCCACAGGGAGCATGTCTATAACCATATAGCAGAAGGTGTTGTACAACACAATATATGACGCAATGGTACACATACCGGACACATACCAGTAGCGTAGTGTGAACATTATGTTGGAGTCAATATGGTAGCGGGAGACTATGTGTATTGTATTATGGTAAACTTGACATATGAGTTGCTCAGACATATTTCCATCATTATGTCTTTCAGGAAGTATGGCACATCTGAGAAACCTTGCATACAGTGCTGCTGAGGAGGAGATCATCATCACCAGCATGATCCACAACTATAATCTGTTCTTCTCACAGACAAGCATGGACCAGCAGGAGAGAACAACCATGTGGACTGATGTGGTCCGCAGGGTGAATGAGGTGGGGGTTGCACAGCCGAATCTATGTGCAGGTCCACTAACATTGTAGTGACCTGCTCCAGCAAGTACAACGTTGTGCCGCTGCTGTGCGGGGTAACCACCTCGCAACGGAGGGGGCATAACATCCATCTCCCCCCCTCACCAAAGTGGAGAAGCTGCTCATCAGCCTGGTAGCACCTGCCCGCCCGCAAGAGCTCCAGACCTATACAGTCATGGAGGTGGGTGCTACTCACACACTACACATTGAGCATGCAGGTAAGGTTCCAGGGCATATCAGTAGTCTACTGTATTGTATGCATCTGTACAGGTAGACCATGCATGTGTGAGATGTGGGGTATGTTGCTGTGTATAAACTGTAGTACTGTGGGCTTCAGCTGTTGTTGTACTGTAATACTGCAGCCACCCTGTAGCAATGCCACAGCTGTAGCCACTGACATCAACTCTACCCAAGTCATTGTAGGTACCTCTGGGATACCAGCAAGGCAGTGGCCAAATGTCAGTGAGTATGGTTTAAGGTTATGCTTGGCAATTCACTGTGCATGTCATAGCTAAGGTGTAGGCCATGTACACATCTAACACACCTACCCATAATGCATGCTGTACATGTGCACTGACATAGCACACACCTCACTAATGGGATTACTAGCCTCAAACACATGCAATACACAGTCCATCTCAGACAATTGTGGCTACACTCCAGCGCACATTGCCCAGGCATAGCTGACATCTGCCCAACATGCACAGCTATGTCATACACAGAGCAGTTGAACATGCTACATATAACGACATACCACTCCCTCTGCTAACACATGCTCCAGGGTCCTAAACCTAATCAATACATTACACAGAACATAATAGAGGGATAGGGCCCTGTCCTGGGGAATCACCAGACTCTGGAACAGACAACCCATACATGTCAGGCAATGCTACTCATTGGCCCTCTTGACAAAAACACTTGCTAATTGGATGGGGAATGGGGAATACACCTTGGGTAGCATGGGTGTGCCACAGCCTGACAGGAGCACAGGGGAAAAACATTAGTGGGTGGTGCATGGCAGGGAACCCCTGTGGCTAGGCATATGAAGGCCCCAGGACCAATAGAACAGTACTCACCTATGAACCTCTGTGTACCACAGGCAATATCAGCCAGGGCCCAATCATGGTCAATAATGGTCTCTATACTCACCATAGGTACAGTACAATGTCTGTGTGGTTGGTCTAATGGTAATCTATCACTCATACATGCACCACTGATGATGACTTATGTGAATACACATCAAGCAGTCACTAAACACGTGTCCAGACATGATCCAGGAACACACAGAGGCTGTGAGCAGCAATAAAAACACACCTGACACACAGAGACACATCCTGCAATGGTGTACATACCCATGAGGTATGGTGCACAGTACATGCCAGGGTGCTGAATGGCTGCACAGCAATGCTGTGGACATGGGTGCAGTGGGTTCCAGGGGGAGGGCCATCACCTACAAACAGCCTTGTATAATGTTGGTAATGGGGATTGACTACAGTTGCACTGCATGCTGCTGAGCCCCACATGTCCTGCATGCTGACATGTGTGTATTCACAGGTATGTGTGTGATACTGTACTGCACCATCGCCTGCTATTGTGTGTGTTATGGGGTTGTTGGAGCTGTCTGTAGGTGCTGTCTGGTGTAGTGTATGGGTTGCCATGTATATCGACTGCATGTGTGTATGTTTGTGTGTGTGGCCATGTCTGCACACGTGTGTGTGTGTGTGTGTGTGTGTGTGTGTGTGTGTGTGTGTGTGTGTGTGTGTGTGTGTGTGTATTTACTGTTTACCAGTGTTGTACAGGTCTTACAGTCTGTTCCCTGTTTTCCCCTCACAGGTGGCGAGGTGGGGCTGGGTCCCCCCACAGGGAATCTGATGTCACTGATACAGACAGTGACCATGAAGATAGGTGTGTTGAAGCACAGGAAGGGTCACCAGGGGCTGCAGCTGGGCCACCAGTTGACAACCCACACATATCCACACCATCCACGCACACAGTCACACTGCCTCTACACACATCACCATTGGCCCTAGCTGAGGGACAGCCTACGGTTGGCATGGGCCAGGACAGTGTGGTATCTATGGCATGTGTGTCAGGACACAGCAGCCATAGCCAGATGTCTGGCGGGGTATCACATAGGCAGATGTGCAGGGGTGCTCGTAGGGGCACTGCTGGACATCATGCACCTGGAAGACGTGCAACCCCTATTTCAACCACACGCATGTTCCAGACTGACATGGAGGCACAGGGACGAATGGAACGGTACACCAGGCAGGGTCTAAGGGCACACAAGGGCTCATCACACCTCTGTAACTGACAGCATCCGTGACCTAGCGGGTGCCATCCATAATTACAGCGAGGTCATGGATAGACGGTGGGGTGAGACAGTGGAACTCATCCAAAATGACATGTCCATGCATCAGGATAGGGCAGGACAGTTGCGACAGCCATGTGGATGTATGCCAGCAACACCAGCAGCTGGAGGTCACCATGGACATCCAAACAGTCACAGCTGCTCCCGTAGTGGCAGTACCAGCCCCAGCACTGTTGGGGGGACTGTCCACAACCCGTCAGAGCAGACCACGTGCACGTGGCCCTGGCCAGTCTCAGGAGGGACCAGGATCCAGTGGATGTCTGTCAAACTCAGGGACAGTACTCAGTCTGGCTCTGGGCCTGATATTGTCTGTAGCAGCCCTGCCAGGCACAGGTCCCATGTATGTGGCCAAAGACAGTGAACTGCAAACCCTGCCAGGTACAGTCTGCAGCTGTCCCACAATTCCCTGTACAGGGAAGCGACATGGATGAACTGTGTGCATGCAGACACACACACACACACACACACACACACACACACACACACACACACACATAAACAACGAACCTAGGGCAACCACATACCTGCACATGACATCACCAGTGGCCCATAACAATACTCAGCCCCCTCACACACACACACATGTTGCCAATTGTATGGCTCAGCCTAGGCCTCTGGCAAACCAATAACATACCCTGTGCATATGATGATACCTGTGCCACTGCCTGACAGCTGTAACATCGATGCAAGGACAGGCTAACATGGTTCTGATGCACAGGGTCACTGTACAACAGTGTAGCAATGGAATGATGTGTAGCATGTTGTCAGCAGCAAAGTGAAATGCTAATATCTTGGAAGGTGTAGCTGTGCAGCCAAGATGCATCCTAGCTTTAATTAAACAATGTTGTATTGTTGTCACCAGTATCTGTTCAGATTGTGTTGTGTTTGTCCATGTGCCACATGACTGATGGGAGTAGTGGTGTCAGACGGCCTTCTACAGTGGACACCAGTGAGTGTAGTGGGTGGTACACATGCCATGGCTGATAATAACACACAGTGCCTTTGGTTAGGATGCAGTACAGGTACAGGACTGTACACATGGAGGTGTCCCCATGCAGGTAACACATCTGTTGCACATGTAATCCCACCAAGACAGCATAGGCACAAACACACAGTGGTATATATGCAGTCTGCAATGTGGCTGGCATTGAACATGCTAACAGCAGGGTGTATGTCCCTCTCCCCACTCCACTGCAATCCTCACCTAAGTAACATGTGTGTGCCAATGCCGGTGACATAGCCCTACCCTTAGGAGGATGTGAGGCGCTCAACTACTGTGAATGGTGCAGACAATAACTAACAACCTGATTACATACACTGTACAGTATTACAGACAGCTATGTGGGGGGATAGATGCAACAGTAACTACAATTATGGAAGTAGTGTCTACAACAGCCACACCCAGTTTGTTATACCAACCCCAGTAGTGCTGCACACCTCAACAGTGTGGAGGAGGGCACTATTACATCTATGACCTGTGAAGGACTGTATGCCTATGGGATGGCGCCTATGGTATGCTGGCATATGCCAATTAGTCCTGGTGGAAACATATCCTGTGAACAGAGGTAGATCCCGTAACAACTACACACATTCCTACAAGCGGGATGGTGTACAAAAGCCTGCTATGATGTACATAGGCATTGTGCACCTCCTAAACCTCATCTACACCTGTCATGATTGGGTTGAGGAGGTATACAGGGTTCAGGTTGTATACTCTGCCTTTGACAAGTCCAACATTGGCAGGGTCACGTGTGTTGAGATAACCAGTGACATTGGCCATGGGTTCATTGATGGTATGTTCCATGTCCCTGCAGACCACGGTCATCCGGCTACCAGGTGATAGTTCCCAGCTGACATGGTGGGTTTGTGGATGTCCTTGCCAACACTGGTGAAACCATTGTCAGGTGTAGGGCTATTGGACTGTATGAGGGATCCCAGCTACTTACTGCAACTACCCAGGGGGTTCCCCCAACCATGACATGTCACTTGAATGTACTGCATGATATTTTAGTAATGCCAGCCTTACATCCTACAGGTGGGAAGGAGTAGTGTTAACGTGTACTGCCCTTGTCATGTAGGGTCCTGCTTATGGGATCTGCTAAGGTTAGTATTGTATTGCAGGCCAGACGTATTTGGCTGGGGGGAATACCTATCCATGCCAGATGTATGTTGTTTGGGTCTCTCAAACCTATCAGTGTTGCATGTGGAAATATAAGTTCTGGTTACGTTCCCAGTTCCGTCTACAGATGTATGTCCATATATGCCTATATTGATATATATGTGTTCACCTTTGACAGGGGGACAATCATTCCTTTGAACGGCCCTTTCTGCAAACAGAAAGGGCTAACCCGTCATTTCTTACTGCATCACAGTTAAGAGAACTGCATTTCTACAGGCACCTTCGCTGACACTCGAACTGCAAGTTGGAATACATATCATACTGGCGGGGTGCATGACTCCCTGCACCCCCCTCTGAGGGGCCGGGGCCCCCCCACAACCACCCCATTGTGACATACAACCACCTAGTGTGCAATTATTCCCTATCCCCACTATAGTGATATCCGCAACCAAATTGCCTAATCTGCAATGAGCGAATGCATACTGATATTCGTACATTGCACATTCTATGCATGTATTGAAGGATTGTTCAATGTTGGGAACATACTATAGGCCTACCAGCCTCCGGACACATGGACTTCTCCCTTTGAAAGGTGAGCCATATATATGCTAACATATATGCATTCCTAGTGCTGTCTATATGTGGACATGTGGATAGATACATATATACCGTTGGCTGTATGCATATCTATGTATATCTGTATGTATTGGCTTGTATATATATATATATATATATATATATATATATATATATATATGTGTGTGTCTGTGTGTATATAGATATCTCTATACCTATATCTACATATATAGATATGTTACATCCATTCAATGATGAATATATATACAGACACAAATACATCTACATGGTGGAATACATTACCTGTAGTGTTGTATACCTGGGCTGGATAATATGTATGTGGACACATCATGATTATGCATATCTGCCATGGCTTAATGATAAATTACTTTGTGTATGATGTGCAGGGTCTTGGTTACGTGCCTTGCAGGACCTGTTTATTTTGTTGCTGGGCAGAACACACAAACCTGCTTACAACTGCTTTACGGTGCCTTAATCACTCTCTATCAAACGGGACGTGTTCTGGCTAGCAACAAATTAAACAACTGGCAAAGCTCAAACCAAGAACCCTGCACACCCTAGGCAAACTGATGTACCACTAAGCCATGACAGGTACACAGATATTCAATGTTTCAGAAACATATCAGCCAGCCCAGTCATGCAACAGTGCAGAGAATGTTTACCAACATCTAGATGTCTGCATGTGTAACTATAGTGCAACTTTAACAGATACAACATACCCATATATGTATAGATACACATGTATTCAAATATATATGTTGTTTTACTACCTCTATATACATATATATCGTTATCTATGCACATATACCTATATATCTCTTAGCAGGTTAATATATCTATATAGGTATATATGGCCATACATCCGTAGATAGCAATTGCAGTTTGAAAAATACACCAATGTCCACATGCACCGTTAATGGGGTTGAGAGGCCCCACACACTATATGTCCTGTATGAATAGGCATCCACCCACAGCCAAACACATGCACCATGCAATACACTACCAAATACAGTCCACCTTCCACAAGACATGTAATATGTGGAAGCCGTCGACATCCCCAGGATAGAGATACACATACACATATATGCTGATACAGATATACATATATATATGTATGTATGTATATATATATACATATATATACATATATATATGTATGTATGTATATATATATACATATACATGTGACTACACATACACATGCAGATATATGTACAGGCAGATTCATATGTTGGAAGTGCACACAATATGGAACAGCCAGTACGCCTGCAGTTAACACCTGAACAACTGGACGCTGTATGGGCTAAACATACAAATGTTAATCAACATTTACCCATAGAAAGGTCATAGTACAGACACCACACACAGGTTTGCAGAACTGGGACTCTTTTAATTGTGTACCGTAATGGTCCTATATGCCATATCATATACCTGTTCCAATACTGACAACCATATAAATGGAGTACTGCAACTGTGAAACAGTTACACTTATACAGTAGTCTGGAAAGGTTCACAACTGTTGCAGTCCAAGCCAAGCCCTTCAGAATGTACAATAGTGCCGACACACTGGGCCACAGGGTGCCACACAATCAATAGTATGTACTGCAGGTGTGTAATTCAGCAGCCTCTAACTACACTCTGTACAATCTCCGTAGGAAGTAAAGACGTTGTGTGATCCAATGGGTTGTACCCGGAACATATCAAGACATAACGCACAGAACAGTGTGTACTGCAGGGGGCAATAGGCTTGCAGTACCCCAAGTCATGTTAGCAGTTGCAATATAGGTGGAGTATATGGTACTGTACATCCACATACCTTATGGCACCTCACCCCTGATACCCCCACATTTGTAACAGCCTAGGTCATTTATGGTGCTCCCCACCTGGACTCATTAATACAAGACCATATACCACTGTTACATACACTGGCCTCTGCAGTGCACAAGGGTGCACATGTATTGTGTAGGTGATGCCCACACATATATGGCCCCAGCCCCAGTGTATGTGCGGGGGATACAACAGCAGTGTACTAATGGCTGCAATGGCAGTGTGATATACTCACAGCCCACTACAGCACAACCCCTGCCAGCATGACAAATGTGCAGAGCTTGGTATGTAGATGGGGAAGAGAGGCTGGAACACAGGCATATATGTGAAACACTGCTGCCATACACTAAGCAAGGTGCTGGTGTTACAGGATAGTCTGCAACATACCCTTAGTCAGGGAATTGAGGTTAGATATAGACATGGATGTAGCCATGTACCGGTAGCATGCAACACACACACTGCCAGTGTCATATCTGTCACAGAGCTTGTGTGGTGGATGAACATCGTATGATATGCATACGTCTGCCCAGTAAGAGGTAGGCCCACAGTAGTGACCTATGCAGACAGACTGCATTCCAAGGTACACCAGTATGTACACACACACACCCTGTAACACCAGTACCATGCAAAGCATTACACAACTCTACCCACAGTCTGTCTGTAGTTCCCGAAACTCCTACAAATGTGTCCGCTCTGAGTGTGCATGTTCTCCTGTGAGAGGTATTGCTACCTGCTGCATGTATCACTGATGCCCACACACAGGACAGATGTCCATCACACAGGAAATGTGAGGGGACCACGGCCATAGGCTGTAGGGATTTAGAGTGTGTGCTTGTCATGACAGTGGTAATTCAATGTAGTACACATGTCATTTTATATATATATATATATATATATATATATATATATATATATATATATATACCTTGGCTATCTGGATTGGTATGTGTACATATATTTCCGCCATATGTCCTGGACATGGAGTGTAGCCGTATCCCAGCCCCTACAGGCACAATGTAGTAGTGCAAGGGGATATCAGGTATGTATAGCAGGTATATTACTAGCCATTTGCTACTGTCATTGGGATTGTCTTCACAGACGTGTGTGTGGATGCTGACATCTGCTTATAACATGTGTGCCATTGGCTGCTGACAGACATCCTACAGACATCATTGTAAAGTAGCGCTGCTAGCATGTAATGCCCCTGTGGAGTGCAGAAGAGACATTGACCACTTTATATGGAACTTCGGACACACCCTGTACAGTCTAGAGGTATGCACATATTCCCTTAGTGCACCACATGTGTACCAGGCCTGACAATAAGGATGGAGACAGCCATGTCGATGGGTACAACACATAAAGACTGGTATACATTTGGCACCATAGGTGTTGGAGTCACACACTCCTATCTGGCCCGACACATAATGACTGCTGGTACAGGGGTGCCATGGACACATACTACCCACCAGATATTGACATACATCTGTACAGCATCCCACTGGTCTGTCTGACATACATGATGTTTAAGGGAGGCCCGGCAGCAGTACATCTGGCAAGTATTTGCACATGACATCCCACTGGTTAAGTACACTACACTGCTAGGCATGTAACAATGCACTGTGCAGGCTACAGGCAGACTGGCTCAACACTGTCCTACGTCTTGTATGGGGGAATGCACATGTACTTGCATATATAGCAGGCTCAACAACCATGTCACAGCACAGGGTAAGATACACCTGTCAGACAGTGCATTACCACAACCAATGTGAACACAGCCACAGCTGCATATGGTAGGCTAGCATAATATTACAGTATATGGACTATCTGTTCTACACCATCCTCATATGTGCCAGTCACAGAATGTCCCTACATATACTGGGCTGCTACACAGTTTGGTCTGATGGCTGTCTGTGGTTTGGGACATGTGTGTATGGCCCTACAAACGTGTTCGGCGAAATGGTACCATGCAGTGGGGCAGCATGTAACATCTGAAAGACGGGGAGGTAGGACAATGACATGTACCACAGTCTGTACACAGGCTAAAGTACATATTAACAATACACACACACTACCGACATTCACCATCACTACACAGACCTCAGTACTGTACAAACATCCACAGAATGCCCAGCTTATGTCATAAAATATAACCCATACTATACATGACATGTGTAGCACTCTGATATATCACTGGCTTGTTATCAGATATGATGACACTATTTATGGCGTACAGCACATATGCACCACTTCATGCACGCCATATGTACAAACGTTGACAGTGGTATGGCTGACAGCACATACACAGGGCCAGTATAGACATGTTGCTGTGATAACCTTGTATATTTTTCATTGTAACGGTGTTTGTTGCAACATATGTCCTATGAGGGGTATGAAGTCAGTAATTGTCACGGCCTTCACCATCTACAGACTGCAATCCTCACACTACCTTCTGCATTCCACAGAGGGATGCACTGTGGATAATACATGAAACCATAGGCACAACACTGTCCAGTCTGCAGATGTCCCTGCAGATGGGGATTCCTCATATACATGGAACTGACATGGCAGGTATTACTACATGTACAACAGGCATATCCAGACAAACATTATTAAAGCAACATTTCTCCAAATGCAGTATAGCAGCACTTACAGTATGTGGTCAGGTCAGGCACATCCCCCTCCTGTTTGTTGGCCTGTTTTCACACTGTATGTTGTTGGAGGTAAACCCACAATCCATCTGGGATGCTGTTTGCCAAACAACACATCTAGTTCCTGCTCACAGTGACTGAAAAGGCCCAACACCACCATGAGGTTCCTAAGTATTGGAATGTGTTTCCATGCAATCAGCTAGAGGAGGGCTGCATTTCATGCAGAGACCATCAGCTGATCATGAGCATCACATAAAATACACATGCTGTGGCCTAAGCAAGGCAGGTGTGGGTCCCCACATCCACCAGAGAGGGAGTGGGGGAGGCAGACAGAGGCAAATACATGTCAGGGAGGGGTGGGAGTGTAAAACTGAAGAACGTTCGTGACACATACCTACCAGCACAGGGCATCAAACCCCGGACAACTATGTAGTGCTATCACAGTTTGATGCAGTTATTGGACACACCACATGGGGTTACCTGATGTGGAGCACTCAGAACATATATGTGAGGGTGAGTGGCATCTGCAACAGGGATACAGTAGATATACGGTAGGTGTCGTACACATGCCTATCTGCATGTACAGGTGCCAGCGTCAACACAGGCACACGCACACAGGGATGCACACACATTGACACACTTGGCAGGGCCAGGAGTGCAACTCGTCACTAGTGGGATTGCCATAACACATCAATGTGCAGGTATCACATGCACCACATGGGTCATATGGAGGCCATATGGGCAAAAGGTATGAGGAGATGTCACACATCAGACTACATGCTTCAGTATGCTCTGAGGGGGTTGTGATGAGTGTGGATGTGGACATACACACCATACAACACACACACATGAACACACAGGGTGCCAGTTCTGACATGCAGGGGTGCATGTCTACACGAGTGTGTGATGGTCAACTGTGCCAGCAGGCTGTACAAGGGCAGACGATGGGTATACCTTGGCATCAGGCCACATGACAATGGTCTGCATGGTGGCTCAGGCCTGTAGTTACTGCATTTGCCCACGCAGGTGGTTTCTGCATCCCCCATCCAGTCACCTGGGTGACTATTGTGTGTGGCCAATGCTGTACACCACATGCCATGCATGTGTTCCTTAGTCCATGACATGGATGATGTCTGGGATGTGCACACCTCCCACATGCATGTACAGTGACATGTGGAACTGTACCTGGGGTGTCCGGCCCATGTTGTGAACACAGATTATCATCGGATGTGCCAGTCTTGCCCAACTGTGGCAGGAACTGGTACTGGGCAGCAGGTTTACTCTTCACCTACATTGATGGCATGCCAACAGCATTCCCTGATGTCAGTGTCATCTGTTCATACAGGACATGTTGTCAGGCATGGTATGTCCGTTGTGAGTCACATGTGAAGGCGCCACAAGTGGTGCAGATGCCCACTGGGGAACATGGTAGAGGTGCACTATCTGCATGTACATGCATATTGGACAGATGGGCAGGGTGACATGCCCTCTGTAGCCCACTGCTATCACTGCATAGCTACTATCAGTGGCCAATATGCAGTGCACTACCCACATATTGGCTGCTGCCTAGGCATGTGTGTTCATATGACACATGGGTTGAGTGTGTGCTCTGGGTAATAGTGGGGTTGCTAACTTGGATTGTCTGGCCTTGATGTCACATGTATGGGAATGGCTTTGCACCCCAGCCTCCCAGTTAATTTACATCTGTTATCCTTGTATGATTGACCTTGTGATATATAGTAGGGCCACCATAAAATAATTTAGCAAATCCCCTCCACAATGCCCACAGTTGACACACATTCACCCTTACACAAGATACGGGTTACAAACACACAAACACACACACACACACACACACACACACACACACACACACACACACACACACACACACACACACACACACGCACACACACACCTGTCATGTCTGGGAGTAGAATCCCTATCTAACTACTTTATTACACTACAGCACTACTCAGTTATAGTATGCACCACAGACTTTACTGGAGTACTACTTCCCTACTGGTGTATTTCGCAGTGAATGACATCAGCAGGATTACCAAAGTAGGGCATTTCACCTGTACTGCATGTGACTAGCCTAAAATGTATTGCTCCCTACACAGCCAGTGAGATACACACAAAACATTCACAACTGACATGTGTGGGTAAAGAACCCCTGATCGAGGTCTATATCACACTACAGCATGGAGCTGTTATGGGACGCACCACAGGGATTGCTATAGACATCCTTCCCCAAAGGTGTATTTCACACTGAATGACAACAGCAGGTTTACCAAAGCAGGGCATTTCAACTGTACTGCAAGTGACTAGCCTAAAATGCATTGCTCCCTACACAGACAGTGAGACACACACATAACATCCACAACTGACATGTGTGGGTATAGAACCCCTGATCAAGGTCTGTATCACACTACAGCATAGAGCTGTTATAGGCCACACCACAGGCATTACTAAAGAATTTTCTCCACAAAGTGTTACTTCACAATGAATGACATCAGCAGGATTGGAAATGTAGGGCATTTAAAATGTACTGCGAGTGAGTAGCCTATGATGCATTGCTCCATACACAGACACTGCAACACACGCAAAACATCCATAACTGCCATGGGTGGAGTAGGAACCCTACCACAGTTCTACACCACAATACAGCAGTATGCAGTTACAGGACGCCCTACAGAGATTACTGGGCTATGACTTTCCCACAAGTGTATTTCTGGGTGTGTGACATCAGCAGCCTTGCCAAAGTCGAGTATGTGTATTGTATGGGGTGCGAGTGGCCTACAAAGCATTGTTCTCTACTCAGTCAGAGACACACACACACACACACACACACACACACACACACACACACACACACACACACACACACACACAGTTGCCAGGTCTGGGGTTAGAAAGTACAGTTTTGTACCTACCATAAATGTAGATGTTCGAGTGTATATACTGCTGCAGTCATCACACTTGGGTTATCCTGCCATCAGGCGGTCCTGCAGTTGGCCGAATCCCAAAGTCTTGGTTCAGCATTGGTTGTCGTCGCTTCTTCCCTGACGGCAGTGCAACAGGGGGATAAAAAGAGGCAACCGACGCCATTTTCCTCAGTTTTTCTTGCCCCAGATGTCAGGTGCCCCCAACTAGGAAGGCAATACAAATAACTATGCAAAAATACCTTAGTAGATAAACAATAGTACTAGCTGTTAGCAAATACACCATATAGACATGCATCCAATAGACTGATGTACATGGAGTTATAACTAATACCTTGGTATGTAGAGGGGATGGTGGGAGGGTAACCTGGACTGCAGCAGTATATACACTCGAACATCTACATTTATGGTAGGTACAAAACTGTACTATGTTCATTGTGTTATACTGCTGCAGTCATCACACTTGGGTTGAATCCCAAAGCTATGGATGGGTGGCTGGTACCAGACTGGGTTAGGTGAAGCTAGGATGCCCTGCAGAACTGCAGTGGCAAAACCAGCTCTGGTTTTTGAGAATAATGGAAGGTGGTAGCGCTTGGTAAAGGTATGCACTGAACTCCAAGTAGCTGCCTCCAGAATGTCCTTGGTTGGAACTGCCCTGAAAAAGGCTGCTGAGGTTGCTGTAGCCCTGGTAGAATGGGACCTAATATTAACAGGCACTGCTTTCCCATGGTGCGAGTAGCAAAAGCGGATACAATGTGCTATCCATTTGGAGATGGTCTGTTTTGAAATAGCCTTTCCTTGTGAACCTGCAGCATAGGATACAAAGAGTTGGTCAGTTTTTCTGAAGGTCTTTGTCTTATCCTAATAGTAACGTAGCTGTCTGTGAATGTCCAAAGAGTGAAGGAGTCTTTCTCCTTTATTCTGGGGGTTTGGATAAAAGGTGGGTAAATGAATGGTCTGATTCAAAGCCATACTGGATACTACCTTTGGCATAAAGGTAGGGTTAGTTCGTAAAGAGACTCTGTCTTGATGGAAAATGATGAAAGGTTCCACTGCCATAAGTGCCTGTAGTTCTGAGACCCTGCGTGCTGAGGTGACAGCCAGCAACAGAGCTGTTTTCCATGACAAGTATTTTAGTTCTGCTGAGAAGGCTGGTTCGAAAGGAGGCAGTGTTAATTTTTCTAAAACGAAGTTGAGGTCACAAGCTGGCGTTGGGGGTTTTCTAGGGGGTCTTATATTCTTAGCCCCTCTGAGAAACTGCCTTAGTAAAGGGTGTGAGAATATGGGAGGATCCGCATTATATTGAGCTGAAATGGCTGAAGCATGGATCTTAATGGATGAGAAAGAAAGGCCTTTGTGTAGCATCTCAGTTAAGTATTGCAGTATTTGAGGAATGTTTGGTATCCAAGGATTTTGGCCTTTAGCCTAGTTCCATGCACAAAATCTTTTCCATTTGTCTGAGTAAGTTTTTCTGGTGCTGGGCCTCCTGGCCTCCAAAATGACAATCAGGACGTCCTTTGAGAGAAGTGTTGATTGATAATTCAAGGTACTCTCCATGCAGCTAAATTTAAAGTCCTGAGCTGACTGTGAAGGATCTGAGAGTTTTGCTGAGTCAACAGAAGTGGGAATTGAGGTAAGATCCATGGAGGGCTGTGAGTCAAGGTCCTTAGTAATGGGTACCAGTGCTGACGTGGCCAGTCCGGAGCAATGAGGATCATTTGTGGTCTCTCTGATCTGACTTTCAGTAATACCTTGGTCAAGAGAGGTAGTGGTGGGAAGGCATAGACTGTCAGTGCTGTCCAATTGAATGATAGGGCGTCCACTTTTCAGGCTAGGGAATGATATGTCCTTGTGCAAAATTTCTGTAGTTGGCAATTGTTGGGGGAGGCAAATAGATCTATGTCTGGGCGGCCCCACCTTTGAGTTATCATTGAAAATACTTGTGGGTGTAGTCTCCACTCGTGAGGATCTGCCAAATTTCTGCTTACTTTGTCTGCCAATATGTTTTCCTTTCCTGGCAGGAATTGTGCTTGCAGTTGTACTTGGTAAGTCAATGCTGTGTTCCACAAGGTCATTGCCTGTCTGCATAAAGGGTAGGAGTGTGTTCCTCCTTGTTTGTTTATGTACCACATAACTGTTGTGTTGTCCGTCCTTATTAGTAGTTGTCCTGGATGCAAGAGGTCCTTGAAGGCGGATAGTGCATTTTGCACAGCTAGCATCTCCTTTTGGTTGATGTGAAGATGCATTTGTTTTGCAGACCATTTGCCCTGTATGCACTGTCCTGCCATGTGTGCTTCCCAGGCGTAGTCTGAAGAATCTGTTGTCATACTTTGGTTTGCTGGAGGTAAGACGAAAGGAAGACCCTTGTTTATTTGACATGCTTGAGCCCACCATATAAACTCTTTTTGAAGGCAAGGAATGATAGGTATACTTGATTCGAGGCTGTGCCTGTGTTGAGTCCATACACTTTTCAGGTACCATTGTAATTTCCTCATATGCAGCTTTGCATGTGGAATTAGTTGAATGCAGGATGCCATGAACCCCAATGCCTGCAGGATTTTCCTTGCAGTGAGCTGGGTAAAAGTTGCCATCTTTTTGAAGTATTGAGTCAATTGTTTTTGTTTGTCTGGCGTGAGATAAGCCATCTGGGCCGTTGTATTTAAGCTGGCACCCAGGAATATTATATCTTGTGAGGGTATTAGCTTTGACTTCTTTTTGTTTACTGTGTACCCTAGGCAACTTAGCAGCTTTGTTACAAATGCCAGATGCTGTAATAGAATGGCCTTGCTGTCCGCTTGGATCAGGCAGTCGTCCAGATATGGATAAATTTGTATTCCTCGTTGTCTGCAGTATGCAATTACTGATGCCAGGCATTTCGTAAATACTCTGGGGGCAGTAGATAAGCCAAAGGGCAATGCAGAGAATTGATAATGCGTTGTACCTGCCAAAAATCTGAGGTATCTTCTGCAATCTTGTCTGATAGGGACATGCAGGTATGCCTCTTTGAGGTCCAACGTTACCAGCCAAGACTCCTTGCCCAGCATGGGAAGAAACTGCTGTAGGGTGAGCATTTTCAATTTCTGTACCTCCAGGTATGTGTTTAGAATAGAGAGGTCTAAAATGGGTCTCCAGGCTTTCTCCTTTCTTGGTACTAGAAATAGTCTTGAGTAAAAACCTTGACCTTGCTCCTTTGTAGGTACCTTTTGAATTGTTTTCATATCCATGAGAGCTGAAATTTGCGTTTGTGCCTCTGCCCATTGGTTTGGAGGCAGATTTGGCATGCCTCTCATCCGTGGTAAAGTGTGAAAATGAAATCTGTAGCCTCGGGTAATAATATCCAGAACCCATTTGTCCTTTGTTATGATGCGCCAATTTTGTGGAAATAGAGCCAGTTTTCCTCCCAAAGGTGCTGCCAGGACAACTTTGCTTGGCAGGCAAAGAGGGAAGTCATTGTGTTTGTTTCCTGAAGGGTTGAGATCTTTCGTCTCCACCTCTTTGAGTTGTTGTATGCCATTGTCTAGGCCTGAAAGAACCTTGTAGCTGGCCTCTGCCCCTTGGGCGTCTGTACCTACCCCTTTGGGGTCTGTCTGATGCAGGAAAGGACCAGTTTTTTGATGGCCAGTTTCTGCTGAAACGAGGAGGTTGTACCTGTAAAAAATCTTTAACTGCCTGCATAGATTTTGCCTTTTCTTCCATTTTCTTTAAAATTTCCTTTGCTTTGACACCAAATAACACATCTTTCTGCAATGGAGCATCCAATAACTTTGCTTTGACATGTTCTGGTAAGGCTTGCTCTTTTAGCCAAGCATGTCTACGTATTACAGATCCTGTGACAGCTGCTCTACATGAGGCTTCCAATGAATCAAAACCACACTGTAAGGTATGCTTTCCTACCTGTTCTGCTGCATGCAGCAAATCCTGCATCTCTTTGAAATCAGGTTGATCTGTCTGAGGGATCATTTTCTGCTTTAACTGTGTAATCAAGTGCTGCTGGTATTTTAGCATGTGGAATTGGCAGTTTAAGGCCCTCATAGTCAAAGTGGCAGACGTATACACTTTCTTCCCCCATCTTTCTAATGCTCTGGAATCTCTTTCAGAGGGTAGTGGATTCTTAGCAGTAGAGGCCTTAACCCCTTTGGGACCCTGGGAAATGGTTTTGGGGTCTGCAACAGGGCTTTTATATAGAAACTTATGATAATCAGGAACTCGGTAGTATCTGTCTGGTTTAGCTGGTGCAGGAGGTAAGGAATCTGGGTTTAGACTAGATTCGGTGTAAACATCATCCAAAATGTCTAAAACTGGAGGAATTGCAAGGGGTCTATGCTGTGGGAGAAGAAGAAACTCACGGAGTCTTTTCTTAGAGTCAGAGTAATCTTGGCCTTCCCAGTGGAAGTGTTCCCTCATGGTGTGTAAAGTTTCCCCAAAAGAGTAGTCTTCAGGGGGGGAGACAGAGGAAATGGACTCTTCAGCATCTGAGTCTTCATAAGGAGGGAAGGAATAATCCTGGTCCTCAGAGTTAGCTGAGGAAATGGATGCTTGGTCAGAGGAAGGATAATCTTCCTACAGTCTAGGCCTTTTGTCAGGAGAGGGATGTGAACCACTGACAAGGATAATTAAATCCTCAGCCATCTTAAGCATCTGTTTTTTAGGCATAGGGGCCTGTGGGGGAGTCTGTGGACCTGGTTTCCTAACTTTTAAGGGGGCTTTAAGTTTAGCATAAGACTTAATAGAGATAGTTGTTGGTTTGAAGACACCTTCAGAAACCGAAGGCCTGTCCAAAATCACCGGATCACCGTCAGGGTTGGCGTCCGAGGGGTGAGATGGAACCGGCTCCTGAGGCCCAGCTGATTCGGTCTGGGAGGCCGTCAGAATTTCTAACTCAGTGGTAGTCAGGGGCTGCGTAGGTGCCTCGCGGAAAATCTGATAACCGGCAGCAGGCCTTGCTGAGGCCTCGGTATCTAGTCTTTGCCTTGGTTGCCTGTCCTTATCCTTGCAATTTTAATCATTGCTGATGTCGGTTGCTCTGTCGACATGCTATAGTTAAATTTTCTGCCAAAATAATGTCGGGCGAAATCTGCCCGACGCTTGATTGTACGATTGTTGAACCTAGCACAAAACCGACAACCAGAGACGTCGTGGTCTGGGCCTAGGCAAGGAATACAATAAGAATGAAAATCCTTATGAGGTATTTGCTTCCCACAAGAAATGCAATTATTAACTTTGTCTGACATCAGTCTGAGGCAAGAAAAGTTTCCCCAACGGGGTACTGAGCTTTAGAGAAGACTTTGGGCTGAAATTCGATTCGAAAATCTCAGGAGCTAGCCGACCGACACTTGCGAACTGCTTCTGCTTCGAGCACCGCACAGCAAGAAAGACTGAAGAAAATGGTGTTGGCTGCCTCTTTTATCCCCCTGTCGCACTGACGTCAGGGAAGAAGCGACGACAACCGACGCCAGACCAAGATTTTGGGATTCGGCCGACTGCGGGACCGCCTGACGGCAGGATAACCCAAGTGTGATGACTGCAGTAGTATAACACGATGAACATCACCTACCTCACTACTTTATCACACTACAGCAATACGCAGTTACAGGACACGCTACAGTGATTACTGGGCTATCATGTTCCCAGAGGTGTACTTCTAGATGAGTGACATCAGCAGCCTTGGCAAGGTAGTGTATTTGTACTGTATGGGGTGTGGGCAACCTAAAAAGCATTGCTCTCTATCCAGTCAGAGACACACACTCACACACACACTCACACTCAAACACAGACATGCACAGTTCCCACAGCTGGGGTTCGAACACCTACCTAACTAGTTTATCACACTACACCAATACACAGTTACAGGATGTGCCACAGCGATTACTGGGCTATCATGTTTCCAGAGGTGTACTTTCAGATGAGTGACATCAGCAGCCTTGGCAAATTAGTGTATTTGTATTGTATGGGGTGTGGGTCGCCTAAAAGCATTGCTCTCTACCCAGTCAGACACACACACACACATACACACACACACACACACACACACACACACACACACACACACACACACACACACACACACACACACACACACCATCACACACACACCATCACACACACACACACACACACACACACACACACACACACACACACACACACATACAGTTGCCAGGTCTGGGGTTACAACACCTATCTCACTACTTTATTACACTACAGCAATACGCAGTTACAGGATGCACCACAGTGATTATTGGGCTATCATGTTCCCAGAGGTGTACTTCTAGATGAGTGACATCAGCAGCCTTGGCAAAGTAGTGTATTTGTACTGAATGGGGTGTGGATAACCTAAAAAGCATTGCTCTCTACCCAGTCAGAGACACACACACACACACACACACACACACACACACACACACACACACACACACACACACACACACACACACACAGTTCCCACAGCTGGGGTTCGAACACCTACCTAACTAGTTTATCACACTACAGCAATACGTAGTTACAGGATGCGCCATGGCGATTACTGGGCTATCATGTTCCCAGAGGTGTACTTCTAGATGAGCGACATCAGCAGCCTTGGCAAATTAATGTATTTGTATTGTATGGGGTGTGGGTCACCTAAAAAATAGAAGTTATGTTCTTACCATAACGTTCCATGTTAGTTGTCTTCTTCTCGCCTTCTTCTTGCTGGATGGGTTCGAGCCGACCTCGGCTCCACTGCCACTCTAAAAGCTCGAGAGTTGGTTCCACCGGCTCGAGGCTCCCCTTATATCCCACAATGCTAGGCGAGAGTTACCTCAGATCTCGTTTGTAAGCTAACCCCAGCTTATAAAGTAAAAGAATAACTCTAAAACAGAGTCCACCTCTAACAACAGGAAGAAAGAAGGGTGACCTACATCCTGAACCGGGAATATGCACAATAGCATATGCCTAAGAAAGAGGTGGTAGAAAGAGAGGTCACAATCAGTACTCCTCTAGGTCTGTCCAGGCCCGGGGGAAGGAGGGTGGAGCAAGAAGAAGGCGAAGAAGACAACTAACATGGAGCGTTATGGTAAGAACATAACTTCTATATGTTAAGTTGTCTATCTCGCCTTCATTCTTGCTGGATGGGACCGCGTCCCTAGCACCTTGTCCCGGGTGGCCTAACGGAACAGACTCCTGAGAACAGTGGAACCAAAATTAGCTCTATGCCTAGAAGCTAAATCCAACTTATAATGAGAAATAAAAGTGTGAGGAGTAGCCCAAGTAGCCGCTGCACAAATGGTGTCAATAGGCAGTCTGTCTTGGAAGGCTAAAGAAGTAGCCAAAGCTCTGGTGGAATGGGCTTTAGGTTTATTAGGCAATTTTTGGTGTCTAATTTCATATACAAGGGAAATCAAAGATGTTAGCCATCTGGATAATGATACCTTTGAAACTGAAAGTCCCTTTCTGCTTTCCGCATAGGAGACAAACAGCTGATCAGTTTTTCTGAATTGTTTTGTTCTATCCAAGTAGTACCTCAATTGACGATGAACATCCAGACAGTGTAATTTTTGTTCAGACCTATTGGAATATTCTGGAAAAAGACAGGAGGTCAATGCTTTGGTTTAGATTTGATGTCGAGACCACCTTAGGCAAAAAGGACGGGTTAGTTCGTAAGGATACTCTGTCCTTATGAAACAATAGATAAGGAGGTCGACAGCTGAGTGCTTGAAGCTCTGAAACTCTTCTAGCTGAAGTAATAGCTACCAGAAAAAGAGTCTTCCATGATAGCAATTTTAAAGAACAGGAGACTGCAGGTTCGAAGGGGAAGAATCAAAGAAGCAAGTACTAAATTTAGGTCCCAAGGAGAAGGAGGATTTCTTATAGGAGGTCTGAGAAGAAAAACTCCTTTCAAAAGGCTTTGCAAAGCTTGTGGGACATTAAGGTAGATTCAGAAATACCCACATGAAAGTTAGAAATAGCTGCCAATTGAACTTTAAGAGTAGAGGAAGATGAACCTGCATGGAAGAGTTCAGCTAGAAAATCAAGGACTAATTGGATGGAAGCAGTGAAAGGATCTATGTCCTTTTCTTGAGCCCAATATGTGAAGCGTTTCCACTTACTCAAATAAATCTTCCTAGTGGAAGATTTATGGGAAGCTATCAAAATATCTCGAACAGAGTGAGATAATTGAGGAAGCCTGGCTAAGGTTGGAACTGGAGGAACCAAGCAGTGAGGTTCAGAGAGGGGAGGGAGCGATGAAGCTGACCCGACTGATGGATCAAAAGATCTGGAACTAGGTCCAGATTCCACGGTCGCTCCAAAAGAAATTGATGTAGAAAGGGGAACCATACCTGTCGAGGCCAGTAAGGAGCAATGAGGATCAATGAGGCCTTCTGAGCGATAGCTTTCTGTATCACTTGAGAGATTAGTGGGAAGGGAGGAAATGCATACAGAAGTCCCCGGGGCCAAACTTGGACTAGAGTGCCTCTGCTGGGCTGGCCTGGTAAAGGGAATAGAGTGAAATATTCTCTGCACTTGCTGTTTTGGGGAGTAGCAAAAAGATCGCAGCAAGGCTGACCCCACTTGAGGAAAATTTCTCTCACCACAGAGTCTTTCAGAGACCACTCGTGAGGCATGAGGATTGCTCTGCTCAACTTGTCCAATTTGATTGGACTTCCGGGATGTGCGTTGCTATCAGAAACCGCTGAGAAGAAATCGCCCATTGCCACAGTCTGAGTGCTTCTCGACACAGGCGGTATGACCTGGTTCCGCCTTGTCTTTTGATGTACCACACTACAGACATATTGTCTGTCTGGATTGCAATCGTTCGCAAGGGAAGAGAGTCTTGAAGGGCTTGCAATGCTAAAAGCACTGCTCTCATCTCCAGAACATTTATGTGCAAGTGGCATTCGTTTGGTTGCCATGTGCCCTGGACCGTCCTGCCCTGATAATGCCCCCACCCGATCAGGGAGGCATCCGTTGTCAGAGTAGCAACGGAGGGTGGAACAAAGGGTCTTCCCAACAAGAGCTGAGGGAAGACATCCACCACATGAGATGATTTTGCGCTTGCGTGATCATAATGGTGTGAGACATTGGAAGTTCCTGGTATGACCATTGAGTAAAGAGCATCCATTGAAGGATCCGCATATGGAATCTGGCTAATGGAAGCAGGGGTATGGCCGCCATGATTCCCAACACTTTCAGAACTAATCTGGCTTTGATTCTGTTGTTGTTGAAAAGGAGTGAGACCAGTTTGTGAATGTCTGTTATTCTCTGATGGGTTAGTCTCGCAGACATGTCTACTGTGTCTAGATTTGCGCCTATGAAAGTAATAGTACGACAAGGCGACAAAACAGACTTTTCGCAATTTATTGAAATGCCTAACTTCTGACAAATGCGAAAAGTGTAATCCCTGGCCATCAGAAGGAGATGCTTGGTGGGAGCTGTGAGGAGCCAGTCGTCCAAATATGGAAACACCTGGAATCCTTGTCGTCTCAGGTGAGAAGCTACCACTGCCATGCATTTGGTAAACACCCAGGGGGCAGTGGTGAGACCAAAGAGCAGGGCCCTGAACTGAAAATGACTGGTTCCCAGCCTGAAGCGGAGGAATCTTCTGGAGCGTCTGTTCATTTTTATGTGATATGATAGTACGCATCCTGAAGGTCTATAGAGCACATCCAGTTTCCTTTGCCCAAAAGGGGAAGGATGGATTGTAGCGTGACCATCCGAAATCTTGTTTTCTTGACTGATCTGTTCAAGATACTGAGATCCAAAATTGGTCTCCAGTCCCCTGTTTTCTTTGGAACTAAAAAGAACCTTGAGTAGATTCCGGATCCTTGCTGGTCTGCTGGAACTGGCTGAATTGCTCTTTTTGTAAGCAGTTTTGAAATCTCCAAAACCGCTAGATCCCTTTGAGCGGTGGAACATCTGGAAGGGATTTTTGATTGATTTGGAATGCGAAGAAAGGGGATAGAATAGCCTTTGGAAATGATGGACTGTACCCATTTGTCTTGAGTCAGGGATAGCCAGGCTTCTGGGTACAGTGACAATCTTCCCCGACTGCCTCGAAGATGGGCAGTCGGGCAACACCTCAGGGATGCTGAAAGGGCTTGTCAGGAAGGCTTCCTGATTGCCCTGGTTCTCGGACCCCTGCCCCTAGGGTGGCGTCTACCATTGTTATTCCCGCCTCTGCCTCTGGCGAAGCGACTCTGTCGTCAGGCGAAGTCGCTTGAGAGTGTGTACGGAAGCACATCTTTGCAGGTTTCTGGCCTTTGGGGTAAGGCCTAGAAGGAGTAGAAAAGCGGACTCCGACGGCAGAAAGGGTCTTGCCATCAGTTTCACACCTAGTCAAGGTTTCTTTCACTTGAGGACCAAAGAGATGATCCATCAAACAGGGAGTTAGTGAAAGACGTCTTGAAGGGGTCCTTGAAATTACATAGCCGCATCCAGGCATGCCTACGTAAGGCCACACCTGTCCCTGCGGCTCTACTCGCTCCATCAGCCGTAAGAGAGAAGGCATGGAGGAGTTGGTTATGGAGTTAAGGGTAGCCAGCTGCGTATTCATCTTATCTTGAAAACCCGCAGCTGTAGGGTCCTTTAACATTTCACTCGCTTCCTTGATCAAGTCCCTTTGAAGGCGAGTAAAGTGGCATAAGTAGTTCAGCGAGCATGGTAAATGTCACTGGCGAGAACATCCGCTTCCGTACCTGTCCATGGACCTAGATTCCTTGTTAGGTGGATGGACAGGTACTGCAGGATCAGCTAGCTCCTTCTTAGTGGCAGCAGCTACCACCATAGCATCCACAGAAACTCCTTTTGTTAAGAACTGTTTGTCTGCTGGTGCCGTTATGAACTTGGAGGGTCTCCTGGGAGTGGGGTCCACTGAATCAGGAGCCGTCCATGCCTTCTTAGCAACCACCTGCATGAGGGGTCAAGGGAGACACCCAGGAGGTGGAAGGGCGAGAGCCAAACGCCTCAAGGTACACAGATTCATCCTCCGAAGGGTTAAGGGCTGGCCAATTTCCCCTCTGTTTCAGGATCTCTAGTATGTCTGCAAATGAGACATCTTCAGAAGGGGAACGGGGGGAACCCTCAGAATCATCCAAATCTGTGTCAGACGTGATGGACTCAGGTGAGTCAATGTGTTTCCTCTTACACTTCCTCTTCCGAGGGGGCTCTTCTGCCAAATCAGGAGAGGCCTCGGAAGAGGATGAAATCCCACAGGGGTTCCTGAAGAGCTGGCTCTCTGCGGTCCGGGATGAGGGAGTGAGTCGACTTGACCTGAGGCACCGTGAGGGAGGGCGGACGGAGCCGACTGTGGAGTAGAGCCAGGCTCTAACACACTCCGCATGACCTCGAATGCACCCCTGTCAGGCAAAGCCAGAGGTCCCGCTCCGAAGCTAAGAACCTCCCTCGGCACCGACAGTGATGGCTCGAGGCCGATGTCGAGCCGAACTCACCAGCGCCGAAGCACCGAGAGGAGAGGGTCGGACAAGGGTCCGATGCCACTCACCCCTCGAGCCGACGAGGAAGTCCGGCACGAGATTCTTCCAAAGAAGAAATTGGAGCCGAGCCGGGCCGAAGACAAATGTATCGGCTCCGACGCTATCACAGTCTCGGTTCCAGCGACCCGGCTCCGAGCTCAAGAGAGTCGAAGGAGGAATATATTGATGGACGGGCAGGCATCGACTGATGAGTCGGGCTCTGAAGCATCTGGGCCAGTGCCTCGGACTTAAGAAGTCGACTCACTACCCTCTGAAGGTCATGATCCGACAGCCTCGATGACCTAGAGGAGTGAGATCTTTGGCTCCGTTCAGACAGCAGGGGAGATCCTGGAGCGAATTAATGGAGCCAAGAGATGGTGACCTGGACCTCTTCCTAGTTGTCGGCTCCGAAGGTCTGGTCGGAGCCGACACGGAACTTCTAATACCTCGGCTCCGGCGGGCCGAGGAACCACAGAAACTGTGGACTGAGACTCATCGGCTCCAGCCGGAGCCGATGTAGGCAGAGGTTTAGAAACCTAGGTCTCGGCTCAGTTGTCGGAGCCGAAGACCTAGATGCCTTAGAGGGCTTCCCTATAGAAACAGAAAGGGAATCCTCTGGCTTGAGTAAGCCCCTTAAGATCAATTTATTTTTTCTTTCCTGCAGGACCCTGGGGCTGAAGCCATGGCACACAGCACAGGAGTCCTGCAGGTGCAAAGGTCCCAGACAGTAGACACAAGAAGTGTGAGCATCTGTCAGAGACATTTTCTGATGGCACGCATCACACTTCTTGAATCCGGAGACCTTTGCTTCCTTAGACATTTCTAAAGGTGTAATCAAACACACACACAAACACACTAATTACACCCTGTCAAGTTTAAATTATAATAAAACACTAACTAGGTTTTAAAATAAGAAATAATGCACACACTCCACTAGGGAAAGTAGAAAAGGCCTGTAGGCCCAAGGGAAGAACCTAAAGTTCTTGAGGGAAAAAAACGGGGGATAAAAAATTTCTCTAAACTAAGGGAAATAAGTAAAATATTAAAATTAAAGGGGTTTTAATAGACTAATTTACACAAAAAAGTCACTTAACAAGAACCGGTAGAAAACCAACACCTCGATAGCTGTAGCGGCAAACGAGATCTGAGGTAACTCTCGCCTAGCATTGTGGGATATAAGGGGAGCCTCGAGCCGGTGGAACCAACTCTCGAGCTTTTAGAGTGGCCGAGTCGGAGCCGAGGTCGGCTCCGAACCCATCCAGCAAGAATGAAGGCGAGATAGACAACTTAACATGCATTGTTCTCTACCCAGTCAAACACACACACACACACACACACACACACACACACACACACACACACACACAGATTCACACACCATCTCACACACACACACACACACACACACACACAGTTGCCAGGTCTGGAGTTAGAGCACCTACCTCACTACTTTATCACACTCCAGCAATACCCAGTTACAGGAAGCGCCACAGCGATTACTGGGCTATCATGTTCCCAGAGGTGTACTTCTAGATGAGTGACATCAGCAGCCTTGGCAAATTAGTATATTTGTATTGTATGGGGTGTGGGTCACATAAAAAGCATTGCTCTCTACCCAGTCAGACACACACACACACACACACACAGACATGCACAGTTGCCACAGCTGGGGTTCGAGCACCTATCTAACTAGTTTATCACACTACAGCAATACGCAGCTACAGGATGCACCACAGCGATTACTGGGCTATCATGTTCCCAGAGGTGTACTTCTAGGTGAGTGACATCAGCAGCCTTGGCAAAGTAATGTATTTGTATTGTATGGGGTGTGGGTAGCCTAAAGCTTACAGCCTATAGCTCTCCCAAAGGTGTAATTCACCTTGGATGACCTCAGCAGGCTTGTCCTACTACTGCTATGGGGAGGGCAGTAAGTGCATGAGCCATACCCCATTCATGTGGGGGTTGAAGTGCCACATGCGGGCACACACGTGGTCATATGTCACAGGTGCATGTATACAGCTATTAGATGGCTGCTTCCTTGTACAGTCTTGTTACACAGTTGGCACATACGCCACATAGTCTGTCATGGTGACAGGTACTGGTGGCTAGTATCCACAATGGGTTACATCCGCACCTCATGTGTTGGGGGCCCTTAGACTGTGTGCCAGTTGGGACAGGCCCGCGTGGCTCCTTGTCACAGTCACCCTCTTCCTCACATCTATGCCCGTGTGCCTGTGGTGTATTATAGTGTGTTGTCCTTACACATTTGCCTGCATTCCTATCCACTGTGTGTGCAAGGCAGGAGCAGTGCATACTGACATGTGGTCACACTGAAAACTGCAACGTCCAGATATGTCTAGACCACTGGTGTTTGCAGACATGGCCTTCATGTGTTTAAATGTGTGAGCATGCCCAGTATGACCTCTCAGTATGTTGTTGACTGACATTGCCGTGTGTGAGCATGCCCAGTATGACTTCTCAGTATTTTGTTGACTGACAGTGCCTTCATTCCTCTAAGTGTGTGAGCATGCCCAGTATGGCCATCTGTGTTGCATGTGTGGACCACATACAGGTTGTTTGCACTGCGGTGCTGAGCTTTTGTAGTACACCAACGGGTAGCATGCTGTGTTTGCAGGGTATCCATCGGTCATTTGCTACATGTCTGCATGGGGGGGGCACCCGACTGTTTCTGATTTACACAGGACTGGGGGGGTGCACACCTGACTGTTACTCCTATGTGTACGTTGGATGGGGGGGTCGCACCTAACACTTGTACACATTTGCTAGGACTGTACTGGTAAGTCGGGTACTCCATTTCAGTCTGTAGTCTTACCTATCCTGCAGGCTATGGCTTACCAGTGTAGTACAGATCCTAGCTTTGTTTACCTACATATTAGTGTCTGACTTCCTAGCCTTCACAACTTACATCCGACTGCCTGGCCTGCTGCAGTCTGTCTGTGTAGGCATGGGGGTAGGGTTAACCATAGGGCACATTGGGAGGCCATAGTACAGCATTTGTTTGTGTTTGTCTTCACCTGTCCTGCTGGCCGGTACTGTTGCTGGGTATGTGATCCTTCCTGACTGGTATGTGTGGCTCTTATAGACACCCCTATCACTCAGGTCATTTCCTGCAGTGGGTTCTGTCACCCTGTGTAGTACTGGCTACTATCATGTCTTCAGTATGTGTTACAGAGCTCATGCTGCCACTATGGGTGTCTATTCTCTGCTGCCTTGACATCTGGTCACCCAATTCCCTTGCATGTTCACATCCATACCATAGCTACAGGTAAAAACACATTCTACTCAATTTGACAATCGGTAGGTTGACTGACTTACTTTGAGGGTGTGCCGGACTTATGGATGGTGCTGGAGGGCTGCCTATGTCAGATGCACATAGTACACTCCCTATACATGGTTGGGCACAGGTAGTGTCATGTTTGGCATTCCTTTTACTGTCTGTGTGAGTCAGAGAGAGGTGTCATTCCTTGGGGCCCTACTGTGTCAGTGCATATGCTGTGCGTTGCCTCTTTGCCAAGGCTAGGGCATACTGGGCATGCCCCCTTCTGCCTACTGGGGCAGGCTCAGGTTGTTCCTCCTCTGAGTCACTCTGTACCTGCACAAGCCTTGGCATTGGTGGGGGGCTGTGTTGCCCTACCCCATGCTGTTCCTGCTGCAGCTGTTTCCACAGGATCATATTGTGTAGCATAGCACATACCATTACTATTTGGGTACCTGTCGCTGGTGAATACTGCAGGGCTCGACCGGATGTGTCCAGACACCGGAACCGTGACCTGAGCATCCCAAACACATGCTCTATTATATGTCTGGCTTGTGCGTGTGCATCATTATGGCACTGTTGTTCAGGTGTGTGCATTTTTGATGGGTGTCATCAGCTATGGCTCCAGGGTACCCAGCATCCCCCACTAGGTGACCGTAGGGGTGTCCACATCTGCAAATCTGTGGTACAGCTGCGTCAGTCGCCATATGTGTGAATTGTCATAGCTTCCAGGGCAGCCAGAACACACATTCAGTATAATGCCCTGGGCATCACATATGACCTGGCAGTTGATGGAGGGGATGCCCCTGCAGTTGGTGTAAGCCCTACCCTGCTCACCGTGTGGTACTTTGATGTGTACGTGCGTGCAGTCAATAGCACCCACTACCCCAGCATAGTTAGCTATTTGGTGGAAGAGACGCATATTGCAGGGCAACACCTCATGTGTGTTGAGGAAATATACGCGCTCACTGGCATGTGCTGACATGGCATCCAGGAATTGGTGGAATACTCTGGATGCTGATACCTGTGAGATGCCCATGTTATCCCCAGTTGTAGTTTGGGAGGTACCTGTGGCTAGTATACCTAGGCCTACACATACCTTGGTATCCTCTGGGATGAGTTCCCCTCGGCTAGTGTGGCGTGTCAGGTGTGGCCTGCACAGCTCGATTTGCTGTAGGAGGTCTCTGTCCACCCTATAGCGCTCCACTATCTCCAGCTCATGTAGCCCCTGGTAGGTTACCCTGGGTCTGTACACACTTCTCTGTCTCCTCACTGTGGGTTGTTTGGCAGCACTGACATCCTCACCACCCATCAGCCTCTTTCCTATTTTGTTCTATGTTGCCTGCTGCAGCCCTTCTCATTTTGTAGGTTTGGTTTTAAAATTTCCCTGCTTGTATACACCGGTGGTGTAGAGTGTGAAAAACACCAGGGGGGTAGGTGTTTGCTTAGTTTATAGTGGTGTTGTGGGCTGGGCTGCTTCCTGTGTGATTAGCTGATTCTGATAGATTTCACCGGGCAGCTCAAATAGGTCTCCTTGATTACCTTCCTGCTGCTGTTTTCCCTTCCCACTGCCTCCCTGTTTAGGCCAGTGTGCGCGCCACGAGAACGGAGTGCTCAAATGTGCACTGAGCTGCTTTTTCCTGGTTTAACTTCCTTTTTCTTCCTGTAAAGCCTGGTGCGCGGAGCGCACACCCGCGTACACTCTGTAACAAGTGCTAGGCAGGTTTAGACACACCCCTGGCTTAGCTGTGCTAACCTGGGAGCATTCTCAAGCCACAGGTCTCCACAGTATGCCTGACATCCCCCCATGATGTCACATATATCCTAGTCTTGCACCCAGCTATTTATACTCTTACACTCTTGGGACCTACCTCACACCCTGGGGAAATCTGGGATTCACTAACCTTTCCCTCATTTGCATAGGATTGCCTACTAATGTGTAGTTACATGTCCCACACTGAGCCTCCCCCCTTAGCAACCACTACTCACTGGCCAAGTTGTCTTTTGCTTGCCATTGATTTGCATGGCAGAATACTGATTTTTGTTAGAATGGTCATTTTCAGTTTATTTTATTATTTATTAAATTATCCCGTTTGCGCGCCACTGCCCTATTCTTAAACAGCCGAGATCGGCGATTAAAAAATATTAAACTTGTTTTATTTATTTTTTAAACAGTTTGCAATGCCAATGGCCTTCTACTTGGCCATTGGCATGCTTCCTCAATAATATGCAGCCTTTATTTGAGCTGTCATAGCTCCGTTTTGGAATATGCAGAACTGTACTCGGTTAGTAACCGAGTACATTTCTTTAGATTGCACTTGTCTTGCACGGACTATTGCAAGCTTCCTGGATTGCAATATCACCTCATTTGCATGGATTTCTCCAGCAAATGAGGTGATTTGCATACCAGGGCTTCGTCCGTACAAGATTAGTGCTGGAGCTCTCATGCACGCCCCTGCCGGCTGTTCCTGGATTGCACGGCAGACATATTGCCTGCGTGAGCTACTGCACTCATCTTACACTCTGTGCAGTCTTTTGAGAATCCGGGGGTGTATTTATTTACTGTGAACTAAATTACACTGTTATATTGCAATTGTCTGCTTTATTGTGCCCGCTAAATTGAATTTTATTGCTGTTTCAACTGTTTATAAAGCTTTTTTTGTTAGTTTCACTGTCTGTTAAGTATATACTGGTATTTTTCATTGTTTTTAAGCCCATCTGTTCTGCTTGTTCTGGTTTTCCTGCCAGGCAGTGTTTAAATAACTGATCTGTTAACTGTTAAAAACATCCATTAGAGCCTCCTTGCTGATTTTCTGCTGTTTTAAATTTTTTGTGTGTCTCACTGCTATTTCTCTGCTGTTTTAAACATTCTCTAGTGTTTCCTGCTGAAACTAGAGTAACTATATCTTATATCAACTTGCAAATCCAATAACTTGGCAGGCAAATCCTTGTTCTCAAACACAATAGGTAAAGCCTGGAACTCTCTTCCTGACAATCTCACTGCTATCTCTTCTCTTCCCTGTTTCAAATCACAACACACCTCCAAACTCACTGGCTCTGCCCCTGCACTAACCCTGACTAGCTTTCAATGTGCTACTAGTACTTTCAATTCTCCTTCATACAAATCTTACATTAAATCTTTTCTACTGTCATGCTTAATTTGTATACCCTTAGTCTGTAATTAAGTTCTAATTGGTGCTTCTGTAAGAACATGCTAATGCTAATACTATTATATTTTTTTTCAATAAACTAAATTTGTTTGTTTGTGTCTTTCGGCTTTTAGGGTTAGGGGTCGCCACAGCAGAACTCGGTCCGCTAATGATTGGCAGTAGATTTTTACATGCCGAGTTGCCAGCCCTGACGCACAACCTTCAACGAAGGTACGCCCATTCACGCATGTCTCCACACAGAAGACGCTTTAGCTGAGAATCAAACAGGACAACGTCTTATTGTGAGGCGATAACGCTACACAGCACCACCAGTCAATAAACTAAATTTGTAAATTCTGATATTAATGTCTGTATTTGGAGCTTTTCTCCCTGGGCCTATGCTGAAAATGGATATATATCCAGCTGGACCAGCCCGGTAAACAAATGTAAAATAAAATAAATAAAATAAAAACTAGTAGCTGTAGCATAGTCCACAGACAGGCATGCTGCTTCTGAAACTGTTTCTAGTGTTTTTTTTTCTTCTGAGCATGTTTCCCAGGCCATCTTGGATTGTCAGGGGCCTATCTGCACTTTTGTGAGAGAGTTGTACTGAGTGGGACCTGTCTGGTAAAGGAAGGCCAGTTTAGGGCTTGGAATAAGCATCCTCATTGGTCCTTTTGAATATTTTAAAGTTTTTTTCAAGTTTTTTGCTTCTAGTATTTAGACCCTGTATTTGAACAGGTTTCCACTTGTTAGTTTCAAGCTGAACTGAGGTGTGCTACCAGCCACAACTCTGAACTGAGAGACCAGACAATTATAGGCTTCTGAGATTTCAAAAAAACATAAGTTGCCAGTTTTTTTGCTTATTAATATTATTTACCACTTTTTATTGCCTGCCGCCTAGTTTTATACTGTATTTATTTACTGTGTACTAAACTAAACTGTTATACTGCAATTGTTTGCTTTACTGTGCCTGTTACATTGAATTGTATTGCTGTTTTCATTGTTTATAAAGCTTTTTTTGTTGGTTTCACTGTCTGCTATGTATTTATTGGTATTTTTTTCACTATTTTTAATACTATTTGTTCTGGTTTTCCTGCCAAGCAGTGTTTAAATAACTGATCTGTTAACTGTTCAAAACATTCTTTAGAGTCTCCTTGCTGATTTTCTGCTATTTTAAACATTTTTAAGTGTCTCGCTACTATTTTTCTGCTGTTTTAAACATTCTCTAGTGTTTCCCCGTTGAAACTAGGGTAGTTAGTAGCTGTAGCATAGTCCAGATACAGGCTTGCTGGATCCGAACTGTTTGTAGTAGTTTGTTTGTTCTGAGCACATTTTCCAGATCATCTTGGATTGGAAGGGGCCTATCTGCAAGTTTGTGAGAGATTTGTGCTGATTGTGACCTGTCTGGTAAAGGGAGGCCAGTCTAGGGCTTGGAATAAGCATTCTCACTGGTCCTTTTGGATCTTTTTAAATTTTTTTGCTTCTGGTATTTTGGCCCTGTATTTGAGCAGATTTCTTGTTAGTACCAAGCTGAACTGAAGTGGGCTACTAGCCACAACTTGGAACTGAGATACCAAATGACTAGAGGTTTCTAAGCTTCCAAAAAAAACAAAAAAAAACTTATGTTGCCCATTTTTTTTTTGCTTACTTATACTATTTACTGCAGTTTTTTATTGCTTGCCACCTACTTTTATACTGTATTTATTTACTATGTACTAAACTACAATGCATATTGCAATTGTCTGCTTTATTGTGCCTGTTAAATCAAATTTTATTACTATTTTCACTGTTTGCAATGATTTTTTGTTAGTTTCACTATTTGTTAAGTGTTTACTGGTATTTTTCACTGTTTTTAAGCTATCTGTTCTGTTTGTTCTGGTTTTCCCACCAAGCAGTCTTTAAATAATTGTTCTGTTACCTGTTTAAAACTTCTTTAGAGCCTCCTTGTTGATTTTCTGCTGTATTAAACATTTGTGTAGCATCTCATTGCTATTTTTCCATTGTTTTAAGCATCTCTAGCATTTCCTGCTGAAACTAGGGTAGCTAGTAGCTACAGCATAGTCCAGATACAGGCTTGCTGCATCCGGAACTATTTGTAGTGGTTTGTTTGTTCTGAGAACATTTTCTAGGCCATCTTGGATTGCAAGGGCCTATCTGCACTTTTGTGAGAGAATTGTGCTGACAGGGACCTGTCTGTCTAAGGCTTGGAATAAGCATAGTCATTGGACCCTTTGAATTTTTTTAAAGTTTTCTCCAAGTTTTTAGCTTCTAGTATTTAGGCCCTGAATTTCAGCAGGTTTCTGCTTGCTTGTACATTGTGCAGCACCACACACTGACATTCAACTGTGCGCCAAAGCCAGACAGTTAAATTCAACAAATTTTCTTTAAACCCAGGCAGAAATATCCATCTAATGAGCTCCTCCGTGATCAATTCTAAATAGCCACCCCTAGTGACAACAATCTTCAACCTAGCATTATGGATAGTTGGACTACCTTTGTTTCTCTTGCCAACCTTGTTGACTTGGGTCTCTTAAGGCAGTGTAGCAATTGCCTCATGTACACAGACAACCCTCTACTAATAACACACTCTAGTATAGAGTGCGAGAGATATAGTTACACCACAAATCTAGAATGCATGCTCTCTCTTACTCAAAACAGTAACATGGAGAAGGTTGTCAACTCACCCACCACTACATATGCTTATAGTACCACTACTCATACACATACCACTACCCGTACACATAGTATGCATCAAACACATAAATCCACTTACGTAGAGGTTCTCCCGAAAAACTTACCAAACACCAGAGACCTCTCTCCAAGACACAAGACTGCTACAACTAACACAGTCCCCACAGCAGCCATGACACAGCAACACCAGTGCCTCACCCACTAAACCAGTAAAATAACACTCAAAAACTAAATTTTCTTGTCATTAGAGACTCAATAGTGAGACAACTGGATGTTCCACTCACCAGGTTTGGCAAGGAGAAAGTCACAGTCAGCTACCTGTCTAGTGCCAGGATTCGTTAGATCGCATATGTACTCAGGTCTCTCAGCAACAAGTACAGTTATGACTCTGTCATAATTTATGTTTGTGTGAATGACCCGAGACGTACTGTACTGGACTGTATGAAAAGAGACATGGTTGAGCTCTGTGAATATGTGTCCTAGGCAGGTATGTCCCTAGCCTTGAGCAGCATACCACCTTCACCTAGAATGATGCCACAGTATAAACAAAAAAATGACTGATTTCAATAATTGGCTCAGTTTTTGGTGTCATTCAAAGGGGATCCAGTTCCTGTCAGTCTGGGAAGCCATGACTGACAAATCTTGCTGCTTTGGCAGAGACAGTTTGCACCTGGCACCTCTAGGCTTTTGGCTGCTAATAAAGGCTCTTGCCACCCCCATAGTGCCTTTTTTAGGCAAAGTCTCGAAAACAACAATACCGATGTGAAATTAACCAATCAAAACAAAATAAGGGTCATGCTGCTAAATGCTAGGAGCTTAAACTAAAAACTACACGCTTTGGAAGCAGTTCTATGTCTGTGCAGTCACACAAACTTGGTTTGAGGCCTCAGACAGTACTCCAGCCGTGCAAGGCTACAATGCCCTCCACACCTTTAGACTGCAAAATAAATGTGTGAAAACCAAAAACGGCAGTGTTTCAATCTGTATTAGAGAAAAATTCTCCTCCCATTTAGTTAGATTGTACTTCAGCTCCAGGTTACGGTGGGTAAGACCCCCATTGAAGTCATAATCAGTCAGTTACAGATCCCCTTCCATGGGTCATGACACCCACAAAGCCTACTTGACCAAACTGGAGACAATCCAAATTTAACCGAACACACTAGTAAAAGATGATTTCAATTATCCCAAAATCAACTGAGAAACCTACGCTAGAGCCCTAACTCGCTAGCACAAACATTCCTTAACTTTGTTAATTCAAATGCCCTGGAACAAATTGTCCATTCCCCAACAAGGGGAACAAGCATTCTGGATCTGGTCCTCACCAACATGTCAAACAGATGCACTGCCACAACTGTCTGACCATCATTAGTTAAAACTGACCACAAATCAGTCACCTTCAAGCTGGCACTAACACCAGAACTCACTGAAAAACTTCACCAAGGCAAACTATACCCTCCTATGTGAAGTTATAAATGCATTCCAAGCCCCACCCCAATCTGCAAGTGGTAACTACGCCGAAGCTTACAATAAAGCCCTGTACAATCACTTGCATAAGTGTATAAACTCGGCCATACCAGAAAGAAACAAAATCAGAGCCCCAAGAAAAAACAAGCTGCCATGGTGGACAGTCAGCATCAACAAACTTTACAATAAACGCAGAAAGTTGCTGTCCAAGAAAACAAAGGCAAGGCCCCAATAATAGAAAAGCACCCTCCTCAGCCTCATCAGGCAAGTAAGACAGCTTTTCAAATCCTCCAAGGGCTCCTTTGAGAGAAACTTAGCAAGTACAGCCAAAAATAACCATAAAGCCTTTTACAGCTACATATGTAGCCTAAAAGGTAGGACCCAAGCATGTGCAGAACTAGTGGCCAATGGTATCACACACACTGACCCCACAGAGATAGAAAACCTGCTAGAGGACAGGTTAGATGAAAATTTCACTCCCTTATCCCTTCCTAACTTACAACAAACCTTCCCCCAAACTCTCCCCCCTACCTACATATCTGAAGAGGAGGTCCTCAAAGCCTTGTCCAAAGCAAAAAACACAGCCTCTATGGGACCAGACGACATCCCAGGCAGTCTTCTAAACAGGTAAACATGAACTAGCATCACTACTAAGTACCCTTTTCCATCACAGCCTAACCACAGGCTTTGTACCTGTGGAATGGAGAAAAGCAGCAGTTATTCCCCTCCTTAAAAGTAGCCTAGCAACAGAACCCAGGAATTACAGACCCATAAGTCTGACCAGTCCATACAACTAGCAACAATTGGAAGGTCAGACTCAAAAGTATTTTATTATCTAGCACCTCGGTACAAAACCTTCCAGGAGTTACAAAATTCGGCTAAAAATGTCCTACGTTTTATACGAAAAACACAAACTCAACCAATCAATAATACAATCAAACAATTAAATAAAATACTTCCAATTAACCTCTCCATTCAGCCCCATATGGACCAAAATATCATATTAAAGAATCCCAATAATATCTTACAATACTACTAACTTCTTCACTTAGAATGTTATATGTGCTAACAAAATACATTTGTTCATTCTTGTTTTCACCTTTCTCTCCACCCCCCCATTGACCCACAACCTGTCACTAACATTATTTTTTTATTTTAACACAAAAAGTTTTTGCTTAGCTTCTTCTATTGCTTTCCTACTATAATCTCTATTATACAACATAATGGAAGCATTATATATTTCTTCCAACAAATTTGTCTCAACATTGCATATTCTAGATAATCTTAAACATTTACCATATGGTAAAGATGATAGAACATGTGGGGGGGGGGGGAGCAGGGACACAACTAGTAGCATACAGGTCCTGGCTTCCATTTATAAATATCCTATGTATGCCAGTACAAATTTTGTCATTATCCAAACCCTTAAGTGTCAGGTCTAGATAAGAGACATGGATTCCATATTGTAGTCCATCAAAAGACAAATTGAATGTATTTTGTTGCAAATCAGCAACAAACTGCAAAATTTCACTCTTGCCCCCTTCACATACAAAAATTAAATCATCTATAAAACGACAAAGATATTTTACATAATTCTTAACAAAAATACATTTATACAACATAGTAATTCAAAATAAGCCATGAATAAGTTGGCATACATGGGGGCAAATGGCCTGACCAGCCTCATCTGTAAGGCCTTGGAACGTATCATTACGGACCTCATAAATAAAGGCATACGTGACCTCCAAACCCTGGATCCTACCCAATTCGGTTTTGGAAAGGGCAGATCCTGTCTGTTAAATCTGGTGGATTTCTTTGAAAATGTGACCAAGGCCATTGAAGAGGGCAAATCTGTACACACAGCATACCTCGACCTGGCAAAGGCTTTCAACATAATCCCACATTCAGGCATTACCAATAAACTTAGCAAACTGAATGTAAACCCCTTCATTGTAAGATGGGCTTCCAACTGGCTCACAAACTGGACACACGCTATCAATGTGGGTGACTCCACATCAACCAGCAGACCTGTTACCAGTGGGGTCCCACAGGGGTCAGTGCTGGGCCCCCTACTGTTTGGTATATACTTCTCAGAAGTTCAGGTCAGAACTAACCGATTGTGGCTGACCAGATTTACAGACGCCTGCAAACTAGGTGCAATTATTGAATCCCCAAATGATGTTAGTATACTCCAGGAGGGTCTCACACAGACCAACGACTGGTACATTAGTCACGGTCTCAAACTGAATGCAAAGAAATGAATCATCATTCTCTTTGGCACAATGTCCCTTCACACTATCAAATCAACAACAATACCATATGTACCCACAAAGTGGTAATGGACCTGGGATCACAAGTTGACTGTTACCTTAGCTTCGACCACCATGTGTCTTCTGTAGTAAGAAAAGTTTTCTATGTAGCACCCTTGATTAGTAAAGGCATCGCCTTGAGAGCAAAAGATGCTGTAACCCCACTATACTCAGCACTTATCCAGCCCATAATTGAGTATAATGACCCATTTAGCATGTACCATACTAAGCAACTGCAGCAATTAGACAGATCACAGAGGTTTCTAACAAAGAAGATTAAGGGACTCCAGCATGTACCTTGCACAGACTGACTAAAGTCCCTGTCACTATACCCCTTATCGTGTAGACTTCTTAGGGGAGATTTATGCCTGGCCTACAGAGCAATCCACTACCCAAACCTAATCAACTTGCTGCATATCCGTAAATCAAACAAGACTAGGGCTACCCATTCCAGGGACCTAAATATAGCCTGCGACTCGCATAGGACATGCTGGAGGGACAGCTTTATCTCCCATCGACTGCCACGTCTTTGGAACAGGTTACCAATTCATATGAAACAGACCACTTCTATGACATTGTTCAAGAGGAACCTGAATGATTAGAAGGGGCACTGTAAATTCTAACTGGGATAGAGTCCACAACCCTCCTGGACATGGGCAGTCATCACTAAATGCAATATTTGGTATTGACTAGCATTTCTATGGTATTACTTTAGGATGAAATGGCTAGGCTTAAAATGACCTCCGGGTCGATAGCCTAGCAATCTCCTATGATCCTATACTGCTTTCAAACAAACTAATTGCTATTAGTATGTACACATCTACCAGTGAAACATTCTGCAAAGTATCTAGAAATACCTGAAAATATGACCTCCTTATTCAGATTTGCAACCTGCTCTCCAGAATACTTATTATTAAGGCAACTTGGCACACCAGAGGGGAAACATACATTACAATGAACATTTCATTCCTACTGACACTATCTATAAATCCAAAGATTTGTAGTCAGAATAATCGGTTTACCTTCATTAGGTCGCAAATGAAATATGCGACCAGTCAGATAACCAACTGACAATGCCAGAAACTGCACTTTCAACTGTTGAAAACAGTGAAAGTGCAACACAATGAATTCAACTATCTAGAAATGTAGGAAGTGTTCGAAACACCTGACATTTCTGGCTATCTCCAAACACTGTTATGCAGGGGGGGGCAAGCCCCCTGCACCCCCACCCCCTGCTAATTTAATATACTAACTACAAGATCGCAGTACAGTGAAGGAAAGGGTACATTTCCCGAACCCCACTATAGTGCAATCTGCACCCGGAATGCCGAATTGAAATGAGCGAATGCACACTGGCATTCGCTCATTTGAATTCACAACTATGTGATTCGATATTCCCAAATCTTGCCGTTGGACTTTTGCACTTTAGTGTGTCATACGACAGACCCCTGACCTAATGAAGGTAAACCAAATAATCTCAGGTTCAAAATGTCCTCTTTCGCTCATTCAAGATTAGAATCTCAAGTGCATTAGACTTTTTTTCTGAGAATGCTTTTTATGTTTTTCTACATATGAAACATTTATGAATAACTAAACTTAAAAATTACTTCCAGAACACATACTTAGGAAAAATGTGACTTTCAACAAATTCAACATAAAAAGGTACCCTATTGAAAAAGGTCTGGTCTCCATACCAGTTCTCAAAAAGGTGTGCTCTCCACAGCCTTTCCTGACTTTTAGAAAGTGAAAGTAAAGGATATTTGATCTGAGCAACTCTGATCAATCAAAGCCATGCACATGCAATGGTATAAAATCATTCAAAATACAGTGTTATTCAACATGGAAATATACTTTCTATAGTGCAGTCTAGTGATATTATTAACCAGATTAGAAGAAAACAAATTTGCAAGATCTGTTTTTTTTTTGGTTCTCTAATACAATTAATACAACCTAGAATAATTCCTATCAGCACTGCTAATTTGAACATCAATGAAATGCTTATTCTTACCCCATTGCCTGTAGTTCTTGAGTTTCTTTTTTTAGGCTTTAAGTTACCATCTTCTTTCAATACAACCTCAGCTGTCTTGTCATTATTTTTTACTGGAGACTGTGGTAGAGATGAAACATTGTGGCTTGTAGATTGTAACTGAGGTACTTTTTCATCCCTTGGTGCAACTGGTGTTTGAATAGTCTGGTTAACTGACTGACTATTAGTGGTTGCTTCATGTGTTTTTATAAGCTTAGGCACATCTGCCCTCAGTGTTGCATCTAACCTCAATGGTGGATCAACATTCTTCTCTGCTTCACTGTCCCATTCCCACTGAAAAGATTTGGAGACCTGTGGAGTATAATAAGCGACCTTCTTCTTTGATGTAAAGCTGGGCTCTTTTGTGATTCCTGTCAAATCAAGATTTACAAAAAAATCAGAAAACAAGAAATAAAAGTATATGACATAAGCAGAAGAATAAACAAAACAAACACAGACTTCTCAGCACCATTAATATCTACAAAAACTGAAACAAATAGAAACCTTAACCATTATCCTTTAGGTAAACTGATGTACTGTATACTAACATCCTTTATGTACACTGCTGTACTGCATATTAACATCCTCTCTTTAGGTACCACGCTGTACTGCATACTAACATCTTTTCGGCACACTGCTGTACTGCTTACTAACATCCTTTCCTTTAGGTATCACACTGTACTACATACTAACATCCTTTAGGTACACTGCTGTACTGTTTACTAACATCCTTTAGGTACACTGCTGTACTGCACACTAACATCCTTTAGGTACACTGCTGTACTGCTTACTAACATCCTTTACGTACACTGCTGTACATCTTACTAACATCCTTTAGGTACACTGCTGTACTGCTTACTACCATCCTTTAGGTACATTGCTGTACTGCACACTGACATCCTTTAGATACACTGCATGCTAACATCCTTTTCTTTAGCTACCATGCTGTACTGCATACTAACATTCTTTAGGTATCATGCTGTACTGCATACTAACATTCTTTAGGTACCATGCTGTTCTGCATACTAACATTCTTTAGGTATACTGCTATACTGCATACCAATATCCTTTCCATTAGTTACACTGCTGTACTGCATACTAACATCTTTAGGTAAACTGCTGTACTGCATACTAACATACTTTAGGCACACTGCTGAACTGCACACTGACATCCTTTAGGTAAACTGCTGTACTGCATACTAACATCCTTTAGGTACACTGGTGCACTGCATACTAACACCCTTTAGGTACACTGCTGTACTGCATAATAACACCCCTTTCTTTAGGTATCATGCCATACTGCATACTGCCATCCTTTATGTACACTGCTGTACTGCATATTAACATCCTTTCTTTAGGTACCACACTGTACTGCATACTAACAACTTTTAGGTACACTGCTGTACTGCTTAATAACATCCTTTCCTTTAGGTACCACACTGTACTGCATATTAACATCTTTTAGGTACACTGCTGTAGTGCACACTGACATCCTTTAGGTACACTGCTGTACTGCTTACTAACATCCTTTAGGTACACTGCTGTACTGCACACTTACATCCTTTAGGTACACTGCTGCACTGCATGCTAACATCCTTTCCTTTACTTATCATCCATATTACATACTAACATTCTTTGGGTACACTGCTGTACTGTATACTAACATCCTTTCCTTTAGCTACCATGCTGTACTGCATACTGTCATCCTTTATGTACACTGCTGTACTGCATATTAAGATCCTTCCTTTAGGTACCATGCTGTACTGCATACTAACATTCTTTAGGTACCATGCTGTAATGCATACTAAAATCCTTTAGGTACACTGGTGTACTGCATACTAACATCCTTTAGGTACACTGTTGTACGGCATACTAACATCCTTTCCTTTAGGTATCATGCCATATTACATAATAACATCCTTTAGGTACACTGCTGTACTGCATAATAACATCCTTTCCTTTAGGTACCATGCTGTACTGCATACTAACATCCTTTAGGTACGTTGCTGTACTGCATGCTAACATCCTTTAGGTACGCTGTTGTACTGCATACTAACATCCTTTAGGTACACTGCTGTACTGCATAATAACATCCTTTCCTTTAGGTACCATGCTGTACTGCAAACTAACATCCTTTAGGTACACTGTTGTACTGCATACTAACATCCTTTAGGTACACTGCTGTACTACATAATAACATCCTTTCCTTTTGGTACCATGCTGTACCAACATCCTTTAGGTACACTGCTGTACTGCTTACTAACATCCTTTAGGTACACTGCTGTACTGCATACTAACATCCTTTAGGTATATTGTTGTACTACATACTAACATCCTCTAGGTAAACTGCTGTACTGCATACTAACATCCTTTAGGTACACTGCTGTACTGCATACTAACATCCTTTAGGTACACTGCTGTACTTCTTACTAACATCCTTTAGGTACAGTGCTGTACTGCATACTAACATCCTTTAGGTACACTATTGTACTGCATAGCATACCTCTCAAACTCTTAGAGCACGAAATCTGGACAAAGCCCTAAATAATAGTGGGTCAAAGTCCCCAAAATAGGGCAATTTTTAAACATTGCTCTTACAAACTTAAAAAGTTGATAGAATAACAAGTTTTGCATTAACATGTTTTTTTTCTGAAGGGTATGAAGTCTAAAACTTAAATGTCTGTCATTATTTTCTAACTTCAATCTTTAATGATTTGCTATTAATTTGACAGGCACCCACAATTTTATGAGAAAGGGACAAAAAATATGAGGCAAAAATCCGGACATTCTGCAAAAATCTGTACAATTGAGAGGTGTGCTGCATACTATAATCCTTTAGGTACACTGCTGTACTGCATACTAACATTCTTTCTTTTAGGTATCATGCCATATTACATACTAACATCCTTTAGGTACACTGCTGTACTGCATACTAACATCCTTTCCTTTAGGCACCATGGTGTGCTACATACTAGCATCCTTTAGGTACACTGCTGTACTGCATACTAACATCCTTTAGGTACATTGCTGTACTGCATACTAACATTCTTTCCTTTAGGTATCATGCCATATTACATACTAACATCCTTTAGGTACACTGCTGTACTGCATACTAACATCCTTTCCTTTAGGCACCATGGTGTGCTACATACTAGCATCCTTTAGGTACACTGCTGCACTGCATGCTAACATTTTCTAAGTACACTTCTATATTGCATACTTATACTTATCAATGACCCTGATGAGTTGGATGACTCAGAGGAAAGGGATAATAGCTTAGAAAAGTTTGAAACTTTACACAGCATGGCTGTGTGAATTTATTCACCATAATAATAGATCTCTGAGGCAACTGTTGTCTGTATTTACCATGGGGCTTACTCACACTGTGAAGCACAAAGGATCTAGCAAGGTTTCCTAGCAGTCCCATTCTCCTGATACAGGCCAACATATGTTTAATGCTGCTATCTGCATTGATGTAAAATCGGTACAACTTCCCCCAAAACTCTTTTTATCAGGTGCTGTCTTCATTTCCTTTTAGCAGGCTAACTGTGGTGCAGTTAGTCTACACTTGTAGTAACAAAAAGCAAGAATATACAGAAATGTGAGTCATGCTGGTGCAGTACTTCCTCAGAATTATTACATAGAATACAATCTGTTCCTTCTACATAGCAATACAGATCCATGTCTAAGTTCAAGATCAACACAGAAGAATGACAAATGGGTACTACTACTATATAGATAACATCTGACTCCCAGTTCTACCTTTACAGTTAGTGAACACTCAATTATACATTATTGTTGTAAAAATTATCCTCCCACCAAAACCATAAAGTCACAAAAAAAAAAAAAAAAAAAAAAAAAAAAAAGCACAATGCCACTCTTCATTACTGGTGACTCACTTCCCCTGATCCTCAGCATTCTGGGACAGTCAAAGAAGGAAGCAACAACAACAAGAGACTGCAGTCAATTTCCAGTGAAGAGTAAGACGTTTTTAGATTAGTAGGAGTTTTTTTAGATTACCCTTCTTGCATTCCCTCCTCACCAGTATACAGCATGATCAAATGTACACTACACTGAGCCAGTGCAGGTTTGCATGTTCACACTTTGACTCTGCTGAGCTAATCCAGGATCTACTGCAGAAACCACATTTTTGTCCACCTCCAAATGGTGCTCCCACAGTTAAAACTCTTTTTTTCCCCAGAAAGTAAGCTGAACTTTGTTGTTCATTTCTTCATCTCTTTTCAGCCACCTTTTCAAGTACTCAGGCTGTAGTCAAACCAAGGTTATCTGGGATACCGTTACAGTCAAAACTTCTATGACTGAAATACGCTTTGCATGGCTTTAAGGACATGCATCTGTGCAAATGTAGCAATTGTAAGAAGGTAGTATCGCAGTCAGTACTCTCAGATTACTAAACTCACTGGCAGGTACAACAGATTAATAATGCAGTATTACCTGATTCTTAGAAAGTAAAGAATGTCATATTTAGTTATACTTTACAGCGTTTGCTCTAACCGCATCTCTAATTATTTATTTACTGACATTTGATTACCAAGAAAGTCCAGCTGCTTAGGTGCCCATTTTCACTGAAACCTGGGGAGAAAAGCTCCAAAGTATTGCAAAAACATTTTAAGAACAATAATTTTACAATCTTCAAAAATAATACAAAGCATCTATAGTTTAAACAATTATACCAAACTATTCATAATGTGAAAATCTGAATATTTTAATATTGTCAGAAGAAACATAAAACTGATTTTGAAAGAAAAGAATAAGACAATGTTTTACATTCACTGGTTAATGTTGCAGAATCCTTTAAGTTGTGTGGAATTATGCAAAACTATTCTTACTATCATTAATAAACAAGTACATTTGGTTTACATCAAAAAAACTTCTGAGTTACTTAAAGAGTGGCTTTTTTAACAAATTCCTTATTAGGTAAAAATAATCTTCTCAAAAATTAAATTCATCTTCAACTGGATTTTTATAACTATGGAATTATTCCTTCTCAAACACTCGGCATGCAAATTTTACATAATATGAAGTTTATATCGGGGACGGACTCACTCAGAATCCTCTGAGGCATACTGATTTGTCATGCTCAACACTGCAGTTTCAGAGCCATTACACCAAAATTCTACATGGTAGACTGAACAAAAATTTTACAACACTGTTGCATTTAACATGATTATTCAACATCAACTTGTATAAACGGTTAACAACCTGACATTATAGAAGTTGTAACTTCCACAATCAATGAAACATGCAACAACTGTTATAGCTCTGTTAAGGAATTTTAAAAAGTCATTCATTCATCCAACACTGAGATTTTTCTGATCTATCCCACTCTTGCTGTCCAAAAAAAAAATGGAAAAAAATAATGACTTAAGAATTATTTTTTCCCCGGTAGTGGTCGACTGAATTCAACACTTTTAAAGCAAGCTAGTTCTTTTGTATCTCACCTAAGTTATTTATAACATCTAGAATGCTGAATCAATAGTTATATTAATTCAGAATTCTAGATAATCCTGAATTAGTATGAAATTTACATGCGTTCTTTCAGGCAGGTCACGATTCACTCTAACGTAAGGATTATTAGTTTGCTTTTATAAAAAAATGTTTATTGCATTCCAAAACTTGGGAGGAACAAATGTGCAACAGATGGAACAAAGAAATGGTGCTTAAATTCTTCCTCAGTAATTAATCTCTTTATGTGAAACATGAAAATTAAATCTGTAATCCCATTGGAACCTAGCGATCCAATAAAATTTTTTTTCATCGGGGTTACTCTTCTCTAGCAAAGCTTTGAAACAATATTGGCATATTGGCATAGATGTCATGTAATGGGAGAATAAAGTGGTACTACCCCAATATAAGACCTTAATGGTCTTCAGCCTGGGATTTAATTAACACAATTTGTGGCACAAAACTATAAGCAATATGACCATTAAATTCTGAAAAGCATTAATGATTAATAATAATCTTAATAAATGTCATAAAATGTTCTTTGTAGCTTCCATGGCCAATTAATATCAACTGTAGGTCAGTATAGCCAATTAATATCAACTGCAGTCAGCATAATCAACAAATAAACCTCCAGTGTTTCATTAACATACATGTTGGTATTGCTCTCCGGAACTACAGTTTGAAAATTTGTCAGAGAAGGTTCTTTCTGAATGAAAACTAGCAAGGATAAGTGGGAGACATGGAATATTTGATGATCACTTTCCATTAACCAATCTTAATTTTATGTAATTTAATTGTGATGCAAACTCTGTGTTTACGGCGCTCTAACCTCATGCTCTCAGAGAAAGAACTGGAGGGTGCAGTAAAGCCTTCACTTTGAGCAGGGCCAAAGGTGGCCCATGGGGCATACCCATAGGTGCTAAAAGTTTGCAACATAATTTAAGATCCACAGTTTTATGATTTTTAAAGCTCTAGAACAGGTTAAAATGTTAATGCTGTAAATTCACAGTTAACAACTAAAGTCCATACTTCAAGTGATATCATACCTCAACATTATAAGTAGAGTAGACAGTTTCATGCTTTTAGATAGGTGCAATGAAAACTGAGTAAAACAGATCCATTTTCTATATAACTTATCTATTTCTAGAGGGTTGTAATGTAAATTCAGCAATATGAATACATCTGCACTGTAAGACCTGACCTTACATCACTCACACATAGAATCTCAGTAATTATTAATGATGAGCTCCTAATAATCTTAGTAATTACTAATGATGAGCTCCTAAGATCAAGAAATGATACGACAGTGAAACATAATACGTCTTTATCTTCTGACATAAATTATAAACTGGTTATACTATACTGAAAGCATTACCACTAGTGAAAATTGCAGAAACATGATTTTAACACACTATAGATTCTCCAATATTTGAACTGTCAAAACTAACTACTGTGAGGTTATCTGGATCCATCAGTTTTACTCAGTAACGATTATTCTGATAGTGACCTTAATGATAACATCACAAGATTAGATCTGACAAAATAAACCACTAACTTTCTTTCCCTGACTTTCAGAAACTACTGAAATTTATACACAAATCAAATCTAATATAAATGGTAGTAAAAACACAAACGCCAATACAATAAAAAATGCAAAGAGGCTGGAAACAGTTTCACCAAAAATCCACTAGGAAGCAAGGTATAATAAACCAGTAAAAATTATTCTGGTCCCTCGGCGTTCCGCCTTCTAAGAAGAAGGCGAAAAGCCGAGGAACCAGAATAAATTTTTACTGGTTTATTATACCTTTCTTTTACTATAAATGGCATTCTGGGAGATTTACATATGCATCTCACAATTATCTCCAAGTCGGTAATACACCTATGCATGTACATGCCGAGAAAATACAGTCAGTAGTTTGGCTTTTTGAACAAACATTTTTAGCCTACTGATGACAGTGAGCTGACTGACATAAATGAACCACACTAAGGAGAAGGGTTAAGCTTATGTGTTTACCATTCATTCTTTCTAATAATTTTTCTCAACTGTGGGGAAAGATATGCAATAAGAGATCCAGATGATTGAACTGCTGGCTTGGTGTGAGCAAACAACTATGTTTGGAAGACAGACTTAAGAGAGAGAAGATACAGAGACAGCCTGACAGGTAGCACAAAGCAGACAAGAAGTACAGAGAGACAAGGCAAAGCATGGATAAGGGATCTATAAGTACAGTACAGTTGTGTACACTTACCATAAATGTAGATGTTCGAGTGTATTCACTGTTGCAGTCATCACATTTGGGTTATCTGCCTGCAGGTAGCCCTCAGCCGGCCTGAATACCAGAGTCTTCAGATTTCTGCGTTGGATGCTGTCGCTGCTTCCATGACGTCAGGTCGTCAGGGGTATAAAACATGCAGCCGATGCCATTACATCAGTTTTTCTTGCCCCAGATGTCAGGTGCCCCCACAGTAGGAAGCAATTCTATGGTATGGAACACCCCCAGCAAAAAGCAAATACACATGATATAATATATGCCAAACAAGGAGGAAAGGTAAGTCAAGAGAAGTCAGGGGGCTGGAAGGAGGGTAACCAGGACTGCAACAGTGAATACACTTGAACATCTACATTTATGGTAAGTGTACACAGCTGTTCTATGCTCTTCGTGTTTCACTGTTACAGTCATCACATTTGGGTTTCTTCCCAAAGCTAAAGAAGGGTGGAGGTAGTTAAAAAGCATTAGGGCTAACAATAAAGCCCTGTAAGACTGCTGTGGCAAATCCAGGTCTGGATTTAGAAAAGATAGGCAGATGGTAATGCTTGGTGAAAGTATGTACAGAGCTCCAGGTTGCAGCTTCCAGGATGTCCCTGGTAGGGACTCCTCTGAGAAATGCAGTAGAGGTAGCTGCAGCCCTGGTGGAATGTGTTCTTATCCCCTGTGGGGTACGTTTTCCATGGTGTTTGCAGCAGAAATGGATGCAATGTGATATCCATTTGGAAATGGTTTGCTTTGAAATGGACTTCCCCTCTGCCCCTGCAGCACAGCTAACTAGCAGCTGGTCAGATTTTCTGAGAGGCTTAGTCCTGTCCATATAGAATCTAAGCTGTCTGTGTACGTCCACAGAATGCAGTATCCGTTCACCTTTATTCTGAGAATTAGGGGAAAGAGTAGGCAAATGAATGGACTAGTTTAGAGCCATGCTAGACACCACCTTGGACATAAAGGATGGATTAGTCCTGAGGGAAACCCTGTCCGCATGGAAGATAATGAAGGGTTCCACTGCCATGAGGGCCTGCAGTTCAGACACTCTTCTTGCTGAAGTGATGGCTAGAAGTAAAGCTGTTTTCCAAGATAGGAATTTCAACTCTACTGTGGCAGCTGGTTCAAAGGGGGGGGGGGGTTCCAATACAAAGTTAAGGTCCCAGGCTGGAATGGGAGCCCTCCTGGGGGGATCTTAAATTTTTGCCCCCTCTAAGGAATTTTTTAGCAGGGGATGAAAGAAGAGGGGTGGCTCAGTATTATAATCTCCTGATATGGCAGAGACATGAATCTTAACTGAAGAGAAAGATAGGCCCTTGTGGAGCATTTCTGTTAAAAAAATCTAGAATATGAGGTAGGCTGGGCACCATTGTGCCCATCCCCTGAGCCTGGATCCAAGAACAGTATCTTTTCCACTTTTCTGAATAGGGTTTTCTAGTACTAGGCCTCCTTGCCTCCAGAATGACATCCAGCAACTGCTTAGTGAAGGTTGCTGAAGGTGAGGTCCGGGAATTAGCCAGGTTGCGAGGTTCAGGGTTTGAAGCTGAGGGCGCAGAATCTGGCTTGCCTGCTGGGATAGCAGGGAAGGGATCTGAGGCAGGTGTCAAGGTTGTAGCACTGTCAGACTGCGCAAAAGGGGGTACCAGTGCTGGCATGGCCAATCTGGTGCAGTCAGTATTGTCCTTGGCTTGTCCTGTTTGATCTTTAGTAGAACCTTCGAGAGGAGAGGCAGAGGGGGAAAGGCATAAACTGAGAGGCTTTCCCAGGTAAAGGACAGGTCATCCACTTTCCAAGCTTGACTGTGGGGTGTTCTAGTGCAGAATTTGTTCAATTGGTAGTTCTGAGGGGAGGTAAACAGATCTACCTCTGGTGTCCCCCATTTGTTCCTCAAGAGCTTGAATAGTTTGGGTTTCAGTTTCCGTTCATGTGGGTCCATGAGATTTCTGCTTAAGTCGTCTGCCAGTGAATTTAGTTTGCCTGTCAGGAATTGAGCTTGTAGGTTCACTTTGTAGCTCAAGGCTGTGTTTCACAGAGCAATGGCTAGTTTGCAGAGTGGGTAGGAATGGGCTCCCCCCTGCTTGTTTATGTACCACATAACTGTGGTGTTGTCTGTCTTTACCAATAGTTGTCCTGGAAGAATAAGGTCTCTGATGGCTGTCAGAGCATTCTGTACAGCTAACATTTCTTTTTAATTGATATGCAGGTGCATTTGTTTTGGATTTCATTTACCCTGAATGCACTGCCCTGCCATGTGAGCCCCCCATGCACAGTCTGAGGCATCTGTTGTTAGGGCTTGGGCAGCAGGGGGTAGAATGAAAGGGAGTCCCATGTTGTGGTAGCAGGCCTCTGCCCACCAAAGGAACTCTGCCCTTAGACAAGGAATAATAGGAATCATTGTTTCCAGGTCCTGAGAATGTTGACATCATAGACTTTTTAGATACAATGGAAGTTTCCTCATATGCAGTCTTACATATGGAATTAACAGAATGCAAGAAGCCATGAACCCCACAGCTTGCAGGATTTTCCTTGCAGATAGCTGGGTTTTTGTGGCCAGTAGTTTGAAGTAGGTTGTGAAATGAACTTGTTTCTCTGGAGTGAGGAATGCCATCTGGGAAGTTGTGTTTAAGCTTGCTCCCAGGAATACAATCTGTTGGCAGGAAAATAGGTGTGATTTCTTGTTCTTGATGGTGTACCCCAGTGAAGTTAGAAGTCTCTTTACAAATGCCAGGTGCTGTAAAAGCAAGTCCTGACTCTCTACCTGAATCAGGCAATCGTCCGAGTATATGTAAATCTGAATATTTCTTTGCCTGCAAAATGCAATGGCAGGAGCTAGGCACTTTGTGAATACCCTGAGTGCAGTAGAGAAGCCAAAGGGAAGTGCAGAGAACTGATAGTGCATGGAGCCTGCCCTGAAGCGTAGGAATTTTCTGCAGGATTCCCTTATTGGGATGTGCAGGTAAGCTTCTTTTAAGTCTAGAGTTGCCAGCCAGGCATCCTTGGCTAGCATACAAAGAAGTTGCTGAAGAGTTAGCATTTTGAATTTTGGAACCACCAGAAAGGTGTTGAGAATAGAAAGGTCCAGGATAGGATGTCAGGAGTTTTCTTTTCTGGGAACCAGGAACAGTCTTGAATAAAAACCTTGTCCCCTTTGTTCTGCTGGGACTGGTTGAATAGCCCTGATACTGAGGGGAGAGAGCACTTGTTTTTGGGCCTCCGCCCACTAGTTTGGGGGGAGGTCTGGCCATCCACTTAGGGTTGGGAGTGAGTGGAAGTGGAATCTGTATCCTAGGGGAACTATGTTTAAAACCCATTTGTCTTGGGTAATGAGTTCCCAGTTTTTCGCATGCAGGGCGAGCTTTCCTCCTAAGGGGGCAAGTAGTTGAGCAAGGCTTGGTAGAGTTAAGGATAAGTCATTGTGCCATTTTTCCATAGGGGGTGGCTTACTACTCCCTGCTTTTGAAGTGGGGCCCCCATTGCTTAGATCTGTGCATAGCCTGAGACTGAAGTCTTGGTGATCTGCTGGTCCTGGGTTTGGACTGAGAAGGCCTGGAAGGGACTGGAAAGGACCAGTTCTTTGAAGGCCAATGCCTACTGAATCTAGGTGGCTGTACTTGTAAGAAATCTTTAACAGTTTGCATAGATTTAGCTTTGTCCTTCATCCTTTTGAGGACTTCTTCTGCTTTGTTGCCAAAAAAGTGCTCTTGGTGTAAGGGTGCATCCAGTAATTTAGCTTTAACATGATCTGGCAAGTTTTGTTCCTTAAGCCAAGCATGCCTTCTAAGTACACACCCAGTGACAGCAGCCCTGCAAGATGCTTCTAAAGCATCAAAACCACATTGCAAAGTATGTTTACCTACTTGGTCAGCTGAATGCATTAACTCTTGTAAATCTTTGTGTTCAGCACAGTCAGGAATCAACATCATTTTCTGTTTAATTAATCCCATAATATGCTGCTGATACTTTAACATATGAAACTGGCAATTTAAAGCCCTAATGGCCAAAGTAGCAGAAGTATATACCTTCTTACCCCATCTGTCTAAAGGTCTAGAATCCCTATCAGAAGGGGTAGGATTTTTGGCAGTAGTAGCCTTAATGCCTTTTGGTCCTTGGAAAATGGTCTCTGGATCTGCAGTAGGATTCCTGAAAAGGAATTTGTGAGAGTCAGGTACTCTGTAGTACCTGTCAGGTTTCTTGCGAGTTGGAGGCAAAGTGTCTGGGGTAAGGCTGGATTCCAAGAAAACATCATCCACAATCTCCAGAACAGGAGGGATAGCTAGAGGCCTGTGTTGAGGCAGGTTTAAAAATTTCCTAAGTTTCTTTTTGGACTGAGAATAGTCCTGGCTTTCCCAGCAGGAATGCTCCCTAAGGGTATGCAAGGTTTCACCTAAAGAAAAATCTTCTGGAGAGGAAGCACAGGGAATGGAATCCTCTGCATCAGAATCCTCATAAGTAGATAAGGGTAAATCCTGGTAGTCAGAAGGAACAGAGATATCAGATTCCTGATCAGAAGAATCAGAAAGAAAATCAGTTCTAGGTCTCTTAGAGCAGGAAGGCTGGCTTCCCCTAATTAAGGTAATAAGGTCTTCAGCCATTCTAATCATTTGTTTTTGAGGCATATGGGCCTGAGAATGCACTTTGGTCACCGGTTTTCTAGGTTTAGTGCGAGCTTTAGGCCGGAGGAATTCGGTATTCTTAGCTTGAAATGAAGTCGTCGGTTTGATATGAAAATCGGTAGGCCTGAATACACCCTCAGAAGCCAGTGCCTGCACAGCAGCTCTGAACCCATCCAAGGTGGAGACATCCACAGGTTCCATAGTCGAAGAAGCATCTCACGGCATACCGGACTCTGAATGGGTCTCAGTAGAGGCCTGCGAATCTGTAGTAGTGGGTATCAGGGGCTGCGAAAGCACCTCACTGAGTACCGGCGGACTGACAACTAGCTTATTGGAAGCGTCGTTGGCAGTTTTGGACCTATGCGGTCTGTCTCTGTCTTTATCCTTACGTTTTTTTCGGAAGATTGGTAGTTGGATGGCTTAACGAAGCCATGTCAGAGTACGGAGATCAAGAACAAAAGTATTTAGCTTCAAAAATAGCTCAACAATGAATAGTTCAGGCGTTGAACAAGGCACAAAACTGACAGCGAGGGACGTTGTGGTCTGGGCCTAAACAGGCGATGCAGTAAGAATGAAAATCTCTATGAGGTATTTGCTTACCACAGGCAAAATAACTGTTAATTTCTTCTGACATTGGTTAGAGCAAGAAAAAAGGATCCCTGAGGGGGTACTTATCTTTTTGAAAACTTCAGGTCTGCAACTCGAAAATGAAAATTTCAGGAAACGGCTGACCAGCACTTGCAAACTGCTTCTGCTTCGTGCACCACATGGCAAGAAAGGCTGATGTAATGGCATCGGCTGCATGTTTTATACCCCTGACGACCTGACGTCATGGAAGAAGTGACAGCATCCGACACAGAAATCTGAAGTCTCTGGTATTCAGGGCGGCTGAGGGCTACCTGCAGGCAGATAACCCAAATGTGATGACTGCAACAGTGAAACACGAAGAACATCCATTATTGCTTAAAGAGTACTGTAACTACACCCAGCACCTCAGGTAACAAGTAAGTAAATAAGAAGCAAACAGAGAACTAGAGAAGAGGTATTCCTGGGATGGATGACCTATCAAGGAAGAAAAAAAATGCAACTAGTCAAGAAAATTACTAGTAGCAAAGGCATATTAATGAAAGTTAAAAGTATGGAATCATGCCAGATTGCTAAAGGGGCCAAGAAAATAAAAAGCTCTTGGAGGTCTACATCTAGATCATTGTTGTGTGGGAAATGGGAAGAACCACAACAGATATATTACTAGGAAGAAGAAACAGATTCACAGTTACATTTTAAAACAACAAATCTACAAAATTAACTCAGATTAGAAATTACTTGTTTAATAATTATTGTTTAATAATTAACACAAATTTGTTAAATTCAATACTACCATGCACTATGTCTCTTACAAATCATGACAATTACACAACAAAAATCAGAATGTAAACACAAATGAAAGTACAATCCTTATGCAGAATTTTAGCAACAGTCACTGACTGAGTAAACTACTCAGTATTAAATGAACAGACCCAAACAGAATTGATTGCGTTAAAACAGCTTGGAACCAACTGCATGAAATAAAACTAGGGATGGAAATATCTTAGATATCATAACGACAAACCTAGGATCTTTCCACTCTTTGCCCACAACTTGCACAGGCACTGACTTTTAGGGGCACTAAACTTTAAAACTGAAGGTTTACAAGCTATCATTTAGTGATCACAATCACCTATTTATAGCTTGTAATCTGTCTGTTAAGCTGTTCATTTTGTAAGGCAAACTACCTTTAAAAAACACAGAACATGCTTACCGTCTATATGCTGTATAAAAGTAATTGTGATCACTTAATTCCAGTTTGTAAGCCTCACACTTTTTTTACCCAAATATTTTTATTTAAATTCATTAAGACATTATAATAATACAATATATATTTTAGAACATAAATTTGAATATAAAACACAATAACTATTTACAATATATATATATATATATATATATATATATATATATATATATATATAGGCCTGAAATAGTGTATGAAATATTCCCAAAAGAGTAAAAACAATTGCTTGCAAAGTCTTATACAATCTTAGAAAGAGTTAGAGTCCATTTGAAAAGTATCGATGAGACATGAAACTTTTATTCAAGGATTATTGACAAAGTTCTTTGGATAAATTCTAAGTTTTTTTTTGTTCTTGTTTCTTTAGATATAATTTCTTTTAATAAAGCCTGGAAATCTTCATAATTTGGAGAAGTAACAGAATTTCACTTTCTAGTGATACATTTTCTAACAACTACTAGAATTGTCCATAAAAGATATGAGTTGTTTTTATTCATAGTGAAACCTGCATATATATTAAGATAAATTATTGTTTTGGTTAATGAAAATGAATCTGAAAATAGGGCTTTAAGAAAATCATTAATATTTATCCAGTATTGCTTTAAGTTAGGACAATCATAAAAATATAAAACCAATCTGTTTTACAATATTCTACACATCTCCAAAAAGGTGCAATTTCAGATTTACTGAATTTTGCTATTTTAACTGGAGTTAAAAAGGCACTATGGAAAAATTTCCAGGTAAATGCTCCACTATTGAACCCAAGATGTAGATTTAACACATGATAAAATCTTAGCTTTTTCCACCTGAGAATAATTAGAAGAGAGACCTTTAGTTATAAAATTACAGTGTTTAGTAGTTAAAGTGGTCTTATATTTTATTAGGATGCCATATAATTTGGATGTGATATTATCAGTTTTAAAATTGTTACGTCATATTTCAGACAGATAGAGAATTAAAGAGGGTTGGTCCAGAAAAGATGAGTTTTTAATAACTCTGCAAAGATCTTGCATGTAGGTTAATATACTTTGTAATAATAACCAATCTCGTGATGACAAACCATATTCTATAATAAGCTGACGAGTGACCAATATGTTTAGATCTTTTATACAATGTTGCCCAGGAATTAAAATTCTTAACTTTCCAAGTATTAAAAATGTTGAAATGTAATTTGTCTGGAAAATGCTTTGTGATTATGAAAGCATTAGTAAATCAAAACAAATTTTGATATCTACATTAGAAGTGACAAATTTCCTGAAGCTATTAAAGATGTGGTTTAAGGAATTTAGCTTTGTAGGTTTAGTTATATTATAATAAACATTATAGCAAGGGAAATACCAAAATTAGAAAGGGAATTTTGTTAACAAAGTATTTTCATTTAATATTATAAGATGTGCAGATTTTCAGTTCAGACTATAATTTGGATCAATCCAGGTTATGAGACCCTTAAATAACGATGTTCTGATGTATGTATCAGTGTCTGGGAGTGTTTTACCACCTTGACCCCATGTTCTACTATGATGTAGGTGAGCAATTCTATTCCTATTAGGATACCATAAGTTTATTAATAATTTATTTATATCTTTAATGGATTAATTTCCTAGGGAAATGTTGAGGGCTATGGCAATGTAAAGAATCTTTGGCAAAGAGTCATTTTTATCAACTGTAATCTATAATCAAAAGAAATGAGCATTTTATTCCATTTATCTGTATAGTTATTTATTAAAGATATAATATTTTTTACAATTAGCTTCTATTGTTTTTTCTACAGTATTACATAAGATTATGCCCAAATAATTCAGGGAACTTGTTTGTTCTCCAATGATGTTTTGATTGTTAGTCTGATTTTTTCAGATTAAGTAAGATATGCTTTGATTTCTGTTTATTAAAATGAAGACCAGAAAATCTTTGAAAATAATTCATTATGGAATCTAACTCATATAAAACTGATTGGGAGTTAGGTAAAGTAAGTAAAATGTCATAAGCAAAAAGTGTTATTTTAGACCTGCAATGATTATAAACATGAATTCTTATAATCTTAGAACTATTGCGTATCTGGAAGGCAAAGACATCAATGGCAAGTGCAAACAGAATAGGAGATAGCAGGCAGTATTTTTTGTACATTTAGTTATGGGTATACTTTGTGAAGACTAAGGGTGGTGGAGTTTCTGTTTTCATTAAAGACAAGCACACCTCCAGACTGGTTTGCCAGCATGATGCACTAGAACTTCTCCAGGTGCAACTGAGAACTGGAAAGACATCCATCCATGTTATAGCCAGCTATAGACCCCCCCTCCATGACTCAGGGTACCCACTCCTCCTACCTGGACCTACTTGAGTCCATCAAGGTACCCCCTAGCACTCTGATCTTTGGTGACTTCAACTACCCCACCATAAACTGGGTGACCTATTCCTGCTCTAATGCACTCACCCAACAATTCCTTGATTTCATCAATTCTAATGCATTAGACCAACTTGTCTCACCCCCCACAAGGGGAGAAAGCATTCTAGACTTGGTTCTCACCAACATGGGTGACTGCTGTACCACTCCCATAGTAAGATTTTCACTGGTGAGATCAGACCATCAGTCTGTCTCATTCAAAGTGTCTATCCTGTCCACCCTCCCCCAAGCCATTACCAGGCTAAAAAACTTCTCAGAAACTGGCTACAACCTTCTAAGGGAGGGTATCAGTAGCTTCATACCACCACCACCCTCAGAGGATGCAGACAAACATGCTGAACAGTATGGCAGCACAATATACAAGCACCTGTACAACTACATGAACTCAGCCATACTCAACAGAACTAAAACCTGCTCCTCAAGGAAACACAAACCTATGCGGTAGACATCCTCTATCAACAGGCTTTACAATAAAAGGAAGAAACTGTTGCCCAAGGGTAAAAAGGCACAAATTCCCAATTGGAAAAACTCCCTACTTACCCTCAACAAGCAAATTAAATCACTAGTGAAAACCTCCAAAGCCAATTATGAATCAAAACTAGCGGCCAAAACAAAGGCTAACCACAAAGCCTTTTACAGTTATGTTAGAAACCTCCATGGCAAAGCCCAGGTTTGTTCCGAATTAGTTCTTAATGGTGCCACTTAAACTGATCCTGTTGACTTAGCCAACCTGCTAGCAGACAGGTTCAGGGCAAACTTCACCCCGCTATCACCCCCTAAAGACCCATTTGACATCCCTGATACTTGTCCCGCACATCACAACTCCATAAAGTGTAAACACCCTATCCAAGGCAAAGAACACAGCTTCCATGGGACCTGATAGTATCCTAGGCTGTATTCTGCAACATCTCCAGCAAGAACTAGCCTCGCCATTGAGCACCCTATTAAACCATAGCCTACGTACAGGCTTCATTCCAGTAGAGTGGAGAACTGCCATTGTCATCCCTTTGCACAAAGGTGGTACCATTAATGACCCTGGTAACTATCATCCCATTAGCTTGACAAGTCTGATCTGTAAGGCTATGGAGCATATTATTATGGACCTCATAAACAAGGACATAGGCAATCTCGAAGCACTTGACCCCACCCAATTCGGATTCGTAAAGGGCAGATCTCGACTGTTGAACCTGGTTGACTTTTTTGAGACTGTCACCAAGGCACTGGATGAGGGAAAGTCAGTACACACAGCTTACCCTGACTTGGCCAAAGCCTTTGACACAATCCCCCACTCAAGCATCATCGAAAAGCTAACAGAACTTGGTGTAAATCCATACCTCATCAGGTGGCTGGCCAACTGGCTCACTGACAGGATCCACAAGGTCAAAATAGGTGCCACTACCTCCAATAGCAGACCTGTCACTAATGGTGTCCCCCAGGGATCTGTCCTGGGACCCCTGTTGTTTGGCATCTACTTCTCAGAGGTCCAGGCAAAGACAAAAGGCCTGTGGCTGAACAAGTTTGTGGGCGATTGTAAGTTGGGTGCTGTCATTAACTCCCCAAATTATGTTAACATAATCCAAGAGGGTCTCACAGCAACAAATGACTGGTGCCAAAGTCATGGCCTGAAGTGAAATGCAAAAAAAAATGTATTATCATGCCATCTGGCAAACCCCCTAAGCAGACAACCTGTGGTGAGAGACCTGGGCACACAAGTTGACAACAATCTCACATTTGACCATCATGTACCGGCAGGGGTCAGAAAAGCCTTTTACTTGGTTCATCTCACAACTAAAGGGACTGCATCCAGAAAAAAAGGAGGTTATAACCTCTATGTACTCCTCCCTCATTAGGTCAATAATTGAGTACAACACCCAGTTTGGTAACACCTGCACCAACTGGAAAGGCCACAGAAATACCTCACAAAGAGAATCCATGGCCTCCAACATCTGTCCTATGCGGACAGGCTCAAATAACTATCACTTTACTCTGTATCATACAGATTGCTCAGAGGTAACCTGTGTCTCACCTACAAGGCAATCTCAGACCCTGCTCTGCTACAGATGCTCCATATCCCTAAGTCTAACTCCTCATATGGTACCCGATTGAAAGGCTTAAATCTAATATGTGACATTAACAAAACCTGCTGGAGAGAGAGGTTTGTCTCCCAGAGGCTGCCCTGTCTCTGGAATAGACTTCCCATACACGTCAAATAAAGTACGTCGCTGACCCTCTTCAAGAGCAACCTTAATGAGTGGATGGGCAACTGCAAACATGTCCCAGGGGTTCCACCTGTGTCGCTCATTGACAGGGGTGACAAGTGCCGACTGTGGTTTCTTTCTTTGGGATAAACTCTTGGCTAGGCTTGTAAGGGCCCCCTATAATCCTATAATAAGTGAAAGGACCTAATTTGACATAAGCTAAGTTGTTCTTGTAATTTTTTTAGTCTAGAAATGAGAGAAGAAGAAAATATTAATTAGATCAGTATTCTAAAAACATAATCCCAGTTGGCAGAATCAAAGGCCTATATCTAAACTAACCAGTAAAGCCTCTTCATTCTCTCTATTTAAAAATTCAGTAAGAGTAAGAATTATTTTAATATTATCATGGGTTTGTCTCTTATAAATAAATCCTGACTGATTATTATTTATAATTTATGAGAGTGGGACAATCTGTCAACAAGTAAGATTATGAACATTTTGTAATCATTGTTTAAGAGGGAAATGGGTCAATAGGAGCTACAAAGTTGTGGGTCTTTATTAGATTTGAGAATAGGGGTGATCAATGAGTATCTCCAAGATGGTGAAATGATATTTTGAGTTTGTACTTCAGTCAAGGTTTTATGAAATAAATATATTATACTTCAAGGAAATACTTTATAAATGTCTATAATAATGCCATCTGTAGGGGCTTTATTAGGTTTAAACTACTTAATTTGATCTTTAACTTCATTTATCGATATCTGCTTCTCAAGATCCATTTTAAATTTCTCAGGGATTACCTCTAAATTAAGAGAAGATAGTTCTGTGTCAACAGTATTACTTGTTAGATTATTAGAGCTATAGTGTTTGGTGTAATGAAGTCTAAAAGCTTCAAGAATATCACCTATGTTGGAAACTGACTTATTGGAACCTTCATGTAATACATCCATGAAATTCTTCTACTTGATTGAATTTTTATATGTTTTGGGTTTGAGGCATAAGAGTTTAATTTCAATTGTTCTAATACCAAATTTGCTTTATGTGTTAAAATATCTACGTATTTTTGTTCAGTTCATCTATTTTCTTCTTGTCATCTGATGATAGGTGTGTAGCTCTAGACTTAATTGTTGTAAGTAGTAATTGTAAATTTTGTATCTCTGAATCCCAATTGTTTAGTGTACGTCTATATCAGATGACAGTTTTGTCATAGGTGTAGACTTTTAGAGCATCCAAGACCATTCTTATATTAATATCAGCAGTATGACTTACTTGCAAGAAGAACTGTAATTATTTTACAAGACAACATTTAAAGTCTTTGATTCTAGTTATATAGGCTGGTATTCTAGTTATAAAGTCTTTGATTTTAGTTATATAGGCTTGTATTCTAGTTATGGAATTAAGTTAGTAAAATCAAGTTGTAACTTAAGTGTGAGACATTTGTGATCAGAAAGAGGACATGAGAGTATGGAGAAAGATCAGATTTTTAATTTTAAGTCATTGGAAACTAGAATCCTATACAGTATTGTTTGTGTTTTAAATCTATGATCTATATGAAAAAAATATGAGTAATTATGTTTAGAATTGTATGCATCATATCAGTTAAGGGACTCCAGCCATTTTTTTCAGTTTTGTTGTAAAGGTGAGTCTAGGTGGACGACTGTTTGTGGTGCCAAAGCTATCTAAAATGCAGCTGAAGTCTTCTCCCAATATAAGATTGCCTTTATAAACATTAGTTATGAGATCAAGATGGTGTTTTGCTGTTGTTACTCCTAAACCCAGAAACCAATAAAGATTAGCAAATGTCCAAATTCTGTTATTAAGCTTTAAAATAATAATGGCTAATAATCTTTCTGGATCTTCATATTTGTAAATATTTTGTAGGTTAATGACATTTTTCTTCCATAGAATCATGACACCCTTCCTCTTAGATTTATATGAGGAATGAGCTAATGTTAAATAGTTATTAGGATTCCAAATATTTTTCCATGGATTTAAAATGAGTTTTCTGTAAAAATACAACTTTTGATTCATTAACATTTAAGTATCTTATCAAATTTGATGTTATAGTTAGAGGCATAGATATGTACTAAAGTATTTAGGAATATAGTAAGCAATAACTGATATTATAATCTCATAACTCTTTTAATACATAAAAACATGTAAGTATTTGCAGATAAGTATAACATAGTTGAAAGGACATTGACTATACTTATAAAGTACATTATAGTAAATTCAGGTCTACCTAAATGAAAAATAAAAAAAAATGATGCAAAACATATAATCAGAGAAAATTTGAATTTCCAACAGCAAACATGGAATTATTAAAATTCCCAGTCTGAGTGATAAACTAGAATCTATCAGACTGCTTTCCGTAACCATCATAACCATATCTAGCAGCTCTAATAAGTTCTATAAGTGAGACCTATATAACTGAATTAATATAATCTGAACAGTTTTAACTAGTGTAAATAATAGGCATTAAATTATAAATATCCCAAGCATCATAGATAATAAACAAATGTTTTCATGAAAGTGTAGAAAAGTATAAGTTCTGCTGATCAATAAAGATTATATTGGCTAGATGAAACAGGTTATTGCACACAAAAAGGAAACAGTTTTGTAAATATTACAACCATTCAATTTCTATTTCTTTGCTGGTATAAGCCTTGTTTTTACTAAAATCTATTATAAATGAATAAAACATAAGTTTTAAGAAGCATCTAAGCTATTAAGTACAGATTAAAGAAATTCAATGCTAAAAAGAAATTCAATGCTATGAAGCTGTATTTACTGTGTTCACATTGTCATAGTTAGGGTAAATAAGCTGCTTAAGTTAACAGTTGCCTTTATGAGGCTAACTTTGAACTAATCATAATGTAATTATTATTATTTAAGTGAAGTATTTTGCAAATCTAGTTCATGTTCTCACTTGCCATCACTAAAGTTTGACTGTCAATTCTTCTAAAGTTCTTTGAATCATTGACAGTTTCGATAGTATCTAGAATTATTTTCAAATATATTCCCCCCTGTGAAGTTTCCATAACAACTGCGGATTTATTGAGAAATAGAGTCTGCACAGTTCACAGAGCCATTCAAATCTTTGCAGCATTGCTATCTTGTATAAGAAAGTCCATGGACCCTGCTGCTTACTCTCACTTGAACGCTGATACAACATCACATAACATCAGTAATTATATTTCTAGCAGAATACTGTGAAATCACAATTGGGGGGTGGGTACTATTTCAGACTGGAAAGCACAGCAAAACATTCAGCTTGAGATTCTTGTGTAACACGGACATTTACTCATAAAGCACCTACATGCTTGCCTAAGGACAGTAATATATGCTTTTGCACTGCTTGAAAATGTATATTTTATCATGTCCCCACACTCATACTTCAGGTATTATAAAGTGCATGATGTCTTACTATAACAGTATTATTTAGTAAGAATGAAAGAAGTACCAAGATCTATTTATGTTAATTATAATACTGAGAAACAAAGATAACTTAAGCAGCGTAATGCTAACAAAGGGAAACTGCCTGTATTTAACAGAAGATACATTTCTAGTGATGTTTCTAAATAAATAAAAGCTGACCTTAATAGTTTTGTAATTCCAGGAAATCATAACTAGTAAACAGTATATTTGAATCAAAAGGTGCAACACTGAAATAATTCCCCCTCTTCATGTGTGTTACATCAGAAAGGAACCCCCCATGGGAGTTTCTCAGAGAGCCTGTATGAAACTGCATGGTTTAAAATGACTCACAAGGTTTTGAGAGGTAAGAAAAACTTTACCTCAGGCTAATGAGGTGATTTTTAACTGTAAAAGTGTGATATGAAAGATGTAAATATACAAATAAGAAAAAAAAAGGATAGCAGATGTTTTCCAAGTATTTACATCAATGAAACATATCAGTTAAATAAATTAACAGTCCCTAATCCATTTTTACTTACAAAAAAAATATATAGCCCAGTGACAGTATTTAGTGCTTTCGTTCATTTTAATGTCACAAACTTCATCAGAAAAAATGAAACTAATAATTAATCTCATTTTTGTATGCTATTGTTGGATTGTGTTAACTAATGAAGTCATTTTATATGAAACATTTTAAAGTAAACAAAGGAAAACAATTTAACAAAAAGAAACCCCACCAAGTTACAGTGAAGTCAAACACTCAGTTTTCATATGCTTACATATAAATTCAAACAAAATTACCTGTGGTGAGCAGAGAGATTAGTTTTCCATTTTTAGTTGGTATTGCTCATTGTTGTGACAATACCAGGAAATTATAGCTGTATGGTATAGGCAGTAAGTGCTTTGATTGAAAGATCTTGAGTGAAATAAACTACACCACATCTAATTAAAAGACTATTTGTTAACAGGAAGGAAATAAGAGTCATTTGCCAGTAGATACTTTGAGAAATTTGTTGGAACTCACAAAGGTAACATCAGTCTTTTGTTTCTTCTTTTTTGCATCTGTCCAAGTGTTTTTTTCCTGGGGATTTCTTGTAGTGGAAGAACAGTCCATATATCTTCAGGAATGAAAACTAAGTTGCTGTTTTTATAAAAGCAGATGCTTCTTCTAGTTTGTTAAAAAGTTCTTTCTCCACTGGAAAGATGTATTTTGATTCTTGCAGGGTATATATTTTGAGCTTTAATGTTATTTTGTTGTAAAAGTTTAACAAGGGGCCAGCATTCTTTCCTCATATCTAGAACCATAGTGGAAGAGTCATTGTCAAATCTGATGAGATTTTGATTATATTTTAAAGGGGCGTCCTCCAGACAGTCTTTAGAATAAGTTATTTTTCTATGAATGACATAAATTTTATAACTATGGATCTTATTGAACAGGAGGAGGAAGTTGGTGCTGGCTTTCCTATTGCTCTACGGGCTCTCTCTATTCTATTGCAAAAACCTTCTTGGAGATCTAAAATTTCAGGGATCCATTGGTTTAGGAAAGGAATAATGTCCTCTCCTTGTGTTTTCAGGGAGACCGAAAATTCTTATATTACACCTTCTTTCCCTGTTTTATAGGTCAACAAGCTTATTCCGGAGCAAGGTGTTTTGTTTGAGGAGAAATTCAGTTTGTAGTTCCTTTTCATCAATGTCAGTTAAAGCAGTTTCGTTATCCATTAATTTGTTCTGATGTTGCTGAAGTAGTTCTTCAAATACTTAATTTTGCTTTAGGCTGTTTACTCTGACGTTTTCAGCGTTTTGTTGAAAGTCATCTATTTTTTAGGACAGTGCCTGAAGAGTTGAAGTCACCATCTACATTTCTTTCTTTAGTGCTGTGTCTGTTTGGGAATGCTTGGAGCTGTTCGTGCTCATAGAGATAACGTCTCCAATAATTTGACAGGAATTTCTTTAAGTAAATCCACCAACATTTATAGTCTTGAAGTTTAAACTATTATAAATAAGTTTTTATAAAAAAATATTGGTAATCTTTAGCTAAATTCCTGTCTAAATAAATAGTTTTACAGAGCTCTAAAATTGTGCTGCATTCAGATGACCATCTTGGCTCCGCCCCAGCATCACACTTTTTTTTTTCAAAGATTGTTCCCTGAGTAGGTGTCCTGATCTCCCCACACTTCTATGGCACTGACTGTGGATAGCATCTCAGTCTGTTTTCATAAATGCGCTATTTACTGCAACAGTTTTAGTTCATAGGTTCATAGGTTCATACTAGGCTATCTGCCCGAGGGCATTTACAAGCCTAGCCCATCGTTTTGTGGCTTACGCCACCCCTTTAGTATGGGGAACTATACCCATTATTTTGCTGTGCCTCTGTCGAGCAGTGACACTGAGGTAATCCCTGGGGTATATCTGCGATCTCCCATCCATTGGTCAAGATTTCTCTTGAACAAGGCCAGCGAGGTGCTCTGCCTCACATGTACCGGGATTTTGTTCCACAGCATAGGAGTCTTTGGGTGATGAATCTATCCCTCCAGCACGTCCTATTAATAGCCGTGTCAAGGTTTAAGTCTCCGCCCTTGTGGCTCTGATGGATCTAGATTTTTGAGGTGAAGCATATTCATCAAATCTGGGTTTGACATGGCCTTGTATGTTAGGCAAAGGTCACCTCTGAGCAAGATGGCGACTGAATAGAGCTGGAGTTCTTTCAGTCGGGCAGCATAGGACAGATTTTGAGACCCTTTATCCTTTTGGTGAGGAACTTTTGTGGCCTCTCCAGCTGCTGCAAGTGTCGGGTCAGATACATTCCGAATGGGGCATTGTACTCAATCATTGGTCTGATGAGTGATGAGTAAAGGGAGACTATGACCTCCCTTGATCTAGATGAGAATCCCTTCATGATAAGGTGGGCAATGTAGAAGGTCTTCCTAACTACTTTAGCTACATGGGTGTCGAATGACAGACTACTATCAACCTGGGTCCCCAGGTCCCTGATAACTTCTTCTGTGCTCAGTGGATTGCCACCTATTTGGTAGCTAGGGGTAACCTTGTTTTCGAAGGGTATGACTATGCATTTTTGGCATTTAACTTTAGGCCATGGCTCTGACACCAGTTATCCGTTTCTGTGAGACCCTTCTGAAGGATATCTGTGTCAGATGTGTTTTCTACTATGGCCCAGTTTGCAGTCATCTGCAAACTTTGTCAGCCATAACCCTCCTGTGTTTGCTTGTACTTGGAAAAGTAGATGCCAAACAAGAGTGGGCCCAGGACTGAGCCCTGTGGGACACCACTTGTGACAGGCTTTGAGTCTGACATGGCGCCAGCAACTCTGACCCTGTGGGTTCTGTCACTCAGCCAGTTTGCAACCCATCTTGTGATGTATGGGTTGACATTTAAGCTGATGAGTTTTTCAATGATACCCGAGTGGGGTATTGTATCGAAGGCCTTAGCCAGATCGAGGTAGGCTGTATGGACTGCCTTTCCCTCATCAATGGCTTTGGTGACTGTCTCAAAAAGTCAACCAAGTTTAAAAGGCATGATCTGCCTTTGACAAAGCCAAACTGGGTTGGATCCAAAGTCTGCAAATTCCTATGTCTTTATTTATGAGGTCCATTATGATCCTCTCCATGGCTTTGCAGATAAGGCTTGTCAAGCTAATGGGCGGTAATTTCCAGGGTCGGTGGAGGCACCGCCTTTGTGAAGTGGTACCACAGTTGCAGTGCGCCACTCCTGGAGTGCGTATCCAGAGGTAAGACTTTGATTAAACAGCTGTCCTAGCTGTGGGTTTAATTCCTCATTGAGTTCATGGAGCACACAGCCGGGGACACCATCAGGTCCCATGGATGCTGTGTTTTTGCTTTGGAGAGAGCAGTTCTCACTTGGGCTGGAGATGTTTGGGGGGCTGCAATCGCTTGGTATAGATATCTCTCCTTTTGGGAGGTTGGAGGGGGAGAAGTTTGCACTGAACCTGTCAGCCAGTATGTTGGCAATGTCTGTAGGATCAGTAATCTTCACATCATTTTGAACTAGCTCTGAGCATATCTGGGAGTTTCCTCCCAGGTTTCTAACATAGCTAAAGAAGGCCTTATGATTGTCTTTTGAGTCTTTAGCTATTTTTCTCGAAATTTGCTTTGGATGATTTTATGAGAGCTCTTAGTTTTTACTTATAGTGATCAAGGGTGTCTTACCTTTTAAGGATTTTGCTCTATCTTGTAGTAGCTTTCTCCTTTTGTTGTAGAGTTTGTTTATGGCTGGGGTCCACCAGACTGGACGCTTGCCTTTGGTACAAAGAGTCTTTGTTTTGCTTGGGATTGCCTTATCCATGCAGTCCTGCAGGTGCTGGTAGAAGGCATTTGTAAGTGATTCAGCGGCTTGAGTACTGTTTTCCGCCGCTCGGGGCCTTAAAGGAGACCACACTAGTCTTTATAAGTCTGAAGTCGGCTTTTGAGAAGTTCTTTACTGTGGTCTTTTTTATTGCAGGTGGGGGTGGGATGAGGACCTCCAGCGAGATTAGTTTGTGGTCTGATCTCACCAGTGAGGGGTACACCTCCGGTGTTGAACATTGTGCTCCCATGTTCGTGATGATGAGATCAAGTATGTTATCTCCTCTTGTGGGGATGGTGACTAGTTGTTCCATGGCATTTGAGTTTATGAATTCCAGGAACTTTTGGGCTAGGGTGTTTGGGCTTGAGTAGTGTTCCCAGTCTATATTAGGGTAATTGAAGTCACCTAGTATGATGGTGTTTGGTGATACATTTATCCCCTCTAGTGTTTTCAGGAAGGCCATGTGAGGTTCCTGAGTTTGTGAGGGTGGCCTGTAACATGCTACAATTTGCAGAGCAGTCTTGCCTATGGTTAATTGCACCTTGATGGTCTCCGATGCATCGTGGGTTGCCACCAATCTTGAGGTGTGGGTGTCCTTGATGAATATGGATACCCCCCCTCCTTTCTTGGTATTGTCCGGATTTTGGGGCCGGAACGCATGATATGAGGTAAAACCTGATAGCGCTGGGGTGCTCTTAGGAGCCTTTTACCAGGTTTCTGTCACAGCACAGACATCGATGTTCTCCATACTGAGAAGGGCCTCGAGTGCGTGCATTTTGAGATTTAGACTTCTGGCATTGAGCAGCATTACCCTTAGTTTTTTTCCTTTTTTGTGTTCTAGGGTGGTAGGTTTAGAATTTGAGCCTTGCCTAAAAAAGGCACTATGGGGGTGGCAAGAGCCTTTGCCAATATCCGGAATCCCAGGGGTGACAGGTGCAAGCCGTCTCTTGCGAAGCAGCGTGGCTTGTCCAGCATGTCATCCCAGGCAGACAGACACTGGATCCCCTTTGAATGACACCAGTGTTTAAGCCAATTGTTAAAGCTGATCATCTTATCTCTGTATTGTGGCATCATTCTTGGTGAAGGTAGGATACTGCTCAAGGTCAGGGTCATACCTGCCTGGGCTACATAATCAGAGAGCTCCTCAATGTCTCTTTTCATGTAGTCCAAGGAGGTACGTCTCAGGTCGTTTACACCAGCGTGGACAATGACTGAGTCATATTTGTACCTGCTGTTGAGAGACCTGAGTGCTTGCGTTATGTGGCGGATTCTAGCACCCGACAGGCAGCTTACTGTGACCTTCTCCTTACTCAGTCTGGTGAGCGGGGCGTCAGTGTGTCTGACTATGGAGTCACCAATGACTAGTGTGTCTGGCATTGTGTTTGGCCTTAAGGGCTGTGACTGTTTGACACTCTGACTGTGAGGTCTATGTGTTGCAGGTGTTGTGTTCTGAGGTGGTGGTTGTTTGGGTGTCTGCTTTGGTGGCCTCTGCTGGTTTGGTAGATTTTTGATCAGAGCCTCCAGTATGTCTTTGTGTGTTTATGTGTATGATTTGAGGTTGTAATGGTACTATGTGAGACTGGGTCTATAGTGTGTGTGGTAACCTTCTCCTCCTGACTGGTCTTGCCAGTCCTATGTTGAGAGAGCTCAACCTCCAGTTTGGCCGTATAGTTGCATCTCTCGCATGTATTTGTGTTTTGTGGGAGGAGGAGAGGGTTGTCTGTGTACATGAGGCAATTGTAACATTGCCTCAATATTCCCAGGTTCACCAGCTGAGCAGGAGAGGACACTAGCAACTGATCCCTCGACATGCTAGAAGGAATAGACAAAAAAAACTTTAAAAAGATTCGGGGGGCCGTGGGTGACCGAGTAATGGGGGGTTGCCATTTTGGGGTACTATCTATGACAAGAGTGCCGTATCAAGGTAATAAGTACTGTAGGAGCAAGTGCTACGTTTAACAGATAGAGAATAGTCTACTTGGAGTCAAGTAGAGATGATCTTTATAATTATAGGATACGCTGATTAGATCAGTAGTATAGTTCGAGGAAGGTAGTTTTAAGGTAAAATTTGAAGAGTGGACTTTAGGTAGCCCATAGTTTAAACCTGCTTAACCGAGCTGCCCTAGTGTGCAACAGTGGCAACTCAGCTAAATCGCTAATCTTGGCTAAAGCGTGCTTTATAGCAGGCGGCTGGAAAAGACAGGAAATGACCCAAAATGGCCAATAAACTACAAGTTACTGCCTTAAACCACTCCTCTGAGGGCAAATGAAGGAGTTATGGAAATGACCCCTAGTGGCCAATAAAACTACAGTTTCAAGTCAGTAACCACCTCTACGGGGGGCAGGGAAGCTGCTCAATGTTAGTCACTGCCACTGATGAACACAGAGACCCTCCTTCAGCCCAAGCAAAAATGGCCTCACAGAAACTTTCAAACAGTTCAGGAACAGCAAGCCTGTAACTGAACTTTTTTAACTCTCATAAACTCTAAGAAGGATGGCTTACTTATAAATGTTTGGATTTACTTCTGTTTTCAACACCCAGCCATCTTCTACCTTTAAAAAAGAACAGTTTAACACTTTCAAAGCAGCACTACCATTAAAATAAATAAATAAAAGAAAAGTTTGAAAGAGAGTTGAGAAGTTACAAGTTGCCTGTAAATGATCAATCAGACACAGTGGAGTTGACAAATGAATGTATTGCCCAAGGCCCCAAATTCCCATGTCACAGCTCCAGCCTGAATGACCCAGATAAGTCTGTTTAGAATACTACCAATTACTATAATGCAATTTTGTGATACTGTTAATTTCTGCATTAATGATCACATACCACAAAGGCATAACAATATAGGTAAATCCAAAACAAAAAAACTAACAGAATCACAAAGTTATCATAATGTATGACAGATAAAGGAGGTACTAATT